>NC_057703.1:1056009-1096211 GCF_014466175.1 Vespula pensylvanica
TATATATATATATATATATATATATATATATATATATATATATATATATCTTGTCATTTCCATTCCTTCGTTGTACCTTTCTTTATACAATCTATTTTTTTGTCACAACTCTTCGCATCCATCGATAATTCGCATGATTTTTCAATTTTGTATCTATTTGTCTGATCGATTGTCTCTTTCTATCTATCTATCTCTCTCTCTCTCTTTCTCTCTCTCTCTTTCTGTTTCTTTAAAAAAAATACTCCATTTTTGAAAAAAAAAACTATCATATTCCGAAATTTAAATAATTTTAAAAACTCTCGCTGTCTCTCTCTATCTATCTATCTGTCTGTCTATCTGTCTATCTATCTATTTGTCTATCTATCTCTCTATCTATCTATCTATCTCTTTTTCTCTGTAAAAAAATCTTTGGCACCTCCTCTCATAACCCGGCATTTTCCCATAACGCCTTCCTTCTAACTGCGTGCACGCAATACACTGTAGCGAAGGGAAGAACCAATATCGAGCTGAGGGAGCAATTCATATTGGCGGATGGTGTCAGCCAGACAATGACAGCATTCAGGTCGAAGCCAAGCCCAACATCGACCCTTCAACGTACGCAAATGTCCTCAGCTGGACCCATCACCAAGGTAATGTCATCCAGTATGGTGAGCACAATCACATGGAAAAAAAGAAAATAAAATTGAAAAAAACTCTCATCGCAATATCAAATGAAAGAAAAAAAAAATAAGCTCTAGCCTCTTTCTATTAAACTTTCTATTCGAGGATCATCGTCAACGATTCTTTTCGGTCTTTTTTCTTTTTCTTTTTCATTTTTATTTTTTATAATTTCTCAATTGTTTTTCTTTTATTTTTCGTTTCTTCTTTTACTTGTATTTTTATTACATTTATATATTGAAACCGAAATGATCTGTTGTGATCCTTGCTTCGACACTTGCTCCACTTTCTTCACCATTTGTTTTCATCATTTTTCCACGATCCTGAAAACGAACTTAATACATGCATACATACATACATATATACATACATACATACATACATATGTACGTGGGATTATTATAATAGTTAGTTCGTTCTTTGGATCTAGAAAACTTCATTCATTCATTGCTTCATTCATATTCGCACATATACGTACATATTTTTGTGTATTAGTGTATTATATGGGAGAGATCGTATAATTCATGCATGATCAATTCTCGGATACCATGGATACTTTAATCATCTTATCGGTGAGTACTCTCGATGATCGGTTCGATAAACTCTTGAAAATTGGCGATAATAATTATTTAGGTATAATTTTTTATTTTGCATGAGCATGTGAAGGTTGACGAGAGGATAGCTGGTAGTATTCGCTGATAGAAATAGACGCTTTTATCATTCTCTATTTGATAAGATTTTAAAGAGGCATTGGTTCGCCTTGTGTGATAGTCATCGTGTCGGCTTTGGTAAGCAATTTTTTTGATAGGCGAAGGCGAAAGCAAATTAAAAAAATATATATATATAAAACAAAGGGAAGGAAAGATGAAAACAAAATATTTAATTTATCTTCATCTAATCGACGCATCAGCACCTCAGGAGATGTGATTTCAAGAAACAAAATTTTTATAGAAGGAAAACAAATTTTTCAAATAAATTAATTTCGATGATATAATCGCATGGAAAAATATATCTGGCGCCATCTGAAGAAAATTCCTAGAAACTTTTCGCCCGATGGTACAACAAACCAATTTTGTTGATAAAAAATGAGTTACAGCGAGTAGCTTGCAGGAATATACTTCAGGTGGCGCCACGGATACTTTTTATGCTATTTTACCATCATGGATTGATAAAAACAGTCTCGGAAAAAAAAACCTGTCTTCTCTGAAAAAAATGAAGTGTCATTGACCTTATTGGCAATTATGGGAATTTAAAAATATAGGAAGCTCTTCTTTTCTTACCTCTTTCTTTCTTTTTTTTTTCTTTCTTTTTTTTTTTTAAGAATGATCAAATGATCTATCAATGAATTGCTTTTTTACACGTATATAAATAACATAATAATTGTAATAAAAATATGAAAATAAACCCAAAGAAGAGTTTTCTTTCTCTAATCAATTCGAGTCATGAGAAACGACAGCTGCCTCGTCGAAACTTGAACGAGGTTGAGAAGAGAGAAAAAAAAGATTTTTCAGCATGAGAAATTGAGTTAGGTGGTATCATCGCTAAATTTTTCGTTTATGGGTGTAGCGGAGGAGTTTATGAGCCAGCTGATGCCGATATTTGAGAGTTTGAGGCAAAAGGAGGACCTTCCGTGCTCGTATCCCCTTCACATGCACGCCCCCTCTTATCACTGGGTAAATAACAAACAAGTTCTCTATTGTTTCTGCTGTCGTTTTAATACGAGATGATTTGTATATCTCTCTCTCTCTCTCTCTCTCTCTCTGTCTTTATTATTATTTTTTGTAACTCTATTTGTTTGTTTTTTGGGTTGATTTTAATTTAAAATGAGTTGATTGATCTTTGTGCGCTTGAAATCCATCTCACATTTAAAGTGCAAATGAAAAAAAAAACCTTTCCCCTTTAATTCTCAATGCCCTATCTCTCTCTCTCTCTCTCTCTCTCTCTCTCTCTCTCTCTCTCTCTCTCTCTCTCTCTCTCTCTCTCTCTCTCTCTCTCTCTCTCTCTCTCTCTGTTTCTCTCTCTTTCTCTGTTTCTCTCTCTCCTTCTTCCTCATAATTAGATCAGAACAAAATGTTCTTTTCTATCGATTTTAATTTCTTATCGCTTAAGATTACGTCTAAATGAGAGTAAGGGCATTGAGTTTAATCATTTAATAGCATGTTACCATTTTGAAAGCATCCTTTTCACGCTAGACGTGTGTTATATATTCACTGTTAATAAATTATTACATAAAAATTTAAGCGTGTATTTAGAGTGTGCTTTTACACATATATATATATTTTTTTATTCTAATTAGTAAATACTCTCTGTCTTCAAATTGAGGTTTAGATGAGAAATCATAGATTTTAGAATAAAAGAAGTAGTCATCAGACGATAGAAAACTTATTTTCTATAACTCTGAAACAATTAGCCAAAAATGTTCATTTTCTCTCGTTTAAGTTCCGCTTGTGTTTTTTAAAAAAGCTATATATAAGTTAATTTTGCTGCTGTTATTTTATATTCGTTCATTTTGATTAGTACGATTAGTTTCAAAAGCCTCGAATATTGTTCTACTATCCTCAAGCCCTATTTTCATTCGCGCGATATTCATATCCCCCTGCCCTTCTTCGATAACGCCTTGGACATGAACGAATTATAAATAAATTTTCCGACTCTCGAATCTTCGCTGAATTTTTTATTTATATATATATAAAACAATAATCGGTATAAAACTTTTTGGATATTTATCGGATACAATGCAATTTTATATGAGATATTAAAACGCAGGAAAATCTTTATTTCGTTCTTTTTTTTTTCTTTTTTTTCTAATATACACACAACACACATACACAGATATTTTATATGGTAGTTCTTTTAAATACGAATATCTGCATAACGATATGTGTCATGTATTGATGCGTTGCATAGTGGCGTTGATCGGAGATACTTCGAATCACCATAAACTACTGTATCTCTCCCAACTTCTTTTGGTAAGTCTGCATGTAATTCGTAGTTAAACGAAAAAATAAGAAAAAAATAAATAAATAAATAAATAAAAAATCACATCCTCATCATATTCTTCATCATCTATCATCATCATATTCTTCATGTTCTTCTCCTTTCCTCTCTTTTCATTTCTTTTTTTGATCTATTTTATTTTTATTCTCGTAAGTTTTAAGGTGGTCTTTTTTTTTCTCTTTTTTTTTTATTATACATTTAAGTCAAGTACGAACAAACTCTGTCATTTACATATTCATTAATAATAATTTTAAAAATATATACATCTTTTTTTGTGTATTGTTCATACTTGATTATTTCAAAAATTCATCATTAAAACTTTGTAACAATTATAGATTTCAATCGCAGTAGTGTCTGAATAAATCCGAATAGTTAATTGCATTGATAATTCATTATAAATTTTTAATTATCCTTGATAGATACGCTTTCTGCATTCGTAATTATAAACATTTCATTCACAATCACGAATTTGCTTTGTCATTATTTGCCAAAAAATTTTTTCATTTCATTCATTCGAACACAGAATATCAAATTTTCATCAATCATTTTTAAATAAATGTGAAAATAAATAATCACAAGACACTCTCGTAAATGTTCATAGCCATCGAAATTGTACACAGTTATCGTCCAATGTTTTTATCAATTATTTCGAACATTAATTAAAAAAAATCATTTTCCCTCTTTTTTACGAATATAGGTGAGAGAACGAAGCGCACGAAGCGTACCAATGGGTCAATCAAGAGCATCCCGTTCATCCCTAAGTGCAGGTACACCAGATAGTTTGAGTGACAATGAAGGTTCATTCAGAATATCTGCCAGAAAAACTAGCACACCTTATAGAAGCAATCTCACACCAGGTAAATTATCTTTTGATTTGAGAATCGTATTCTCTTTTGAATTTCATTGATTTAATTTATCTTGCAATTAACAAACTTTATCTTTGAATGAAATTAATTCAATATCTAAAATTGTTTAAAATTAAAATGATATTTTTCTGATAGGTGGTAGCCGACCTTCGAGTAGACCAGCCTCAAGGCCAGCTTCGAGACCAACAAGTAGACCAGGTAGTAGGCCAGCTTCACGACAAGGAAGTAAACCACCAAGTCGTTATGGTTCCACACAATCATTAGATAGTACAGGTAAATTATAATTAAAAACATAAGAAGAAAAAAATATATATTTTTTAAATCTTCATTCTATTTTTGTTCACTCAAAAATTAATACATATTTATTTCGTATTCGTAGATTGATCTCTGCTAAATATAAATTTCACATGAAATAATTATTTGATCAAACAAAAAAAAGATTGATTACGATAATTTGTATATAAAATTCTTATCAAAGTATTTCTGACATTAAATTTATTTTGATTTATAGACGAAGCAGGTACACCAAGTCGCATTCCTCGTAGAACTGCTGTAGGTACAACAGGCAACACACCAACATCTAGCAGACATAATAGCATTTCTGGTAGACGATTAGGTACGCCTGTCAACGGAGCTAGTTCTAGACCACGTACACCAACTGGTCTGGTTAGTCCAGCTAGTGGCAGTGCAACATCTAGGTCTGTGTTCTTTTAATAAACTTTGCTTAGTAATTAATATTCTCAGAAACACTAACTTAGAATTTGCATTAAGCTCGTTCGTTAATTCGCATAGTCAGCAAGAAATTATAGCAATTATAACGAAGTAACGATGTACTATTATTCTCAATAATCTATTATTATTTTCTTTTCTCTATTTTTTTCTTTTCTTCTCTTTTTTTTTTAATTTTATAGTTTAGATTGCAATACATTTTAGTATGCTTTGCGTTTTGTATTAAATTTAAATTTAATTTCATATTTAGATCCACCACAACATGCGTTAATTACTATATTAATAATAATAATAATAATAATAATAATAATAATAATAATAATAATAATAATAATAATAATAATAATAATAATAATAATAATAATAATAATAATAATAATAATATCACTGAAGGTGATTTGTTAAGCTCCAGAATAATAGTTAACCCTTCTCGTTAATAACATTTTTTTAGGTTTGGCTCAATCCATAGAGCTTCGAGCATACCAACCCTGACTGGTGTCGGAACACCGATCAGGTAAAGCATACATTAACCGTTAGAAAATGATTAATGAAAGAGAACAGTTGGCTTGGCTTTAATTGCTTTTGTGATAGTTGATTAGAAAAATTATAAATCTAAAGGAGCTTTTAAATAATCGTGAGGTTCAAATGTTGGTGGTGGAACAGATGCTTATTATTTATT
The DNA here is from genome assembly GCF_014466175.1 of Vespula pensylvanica. Lineage (NCBI taxonomy): Eukaryota > Metazoa > Arthropoda > Insecta > Hymenoptera > Vespidae > Vespula > Vespula pensylvanica. The sequence continues at coordinate 1,061,938 of NC_057703.1, forward strand.
TGTTTTCAGTTTAGTTGTTTAAGTTCCTTTTTTCATTCTTTTTTTTTTCATTAAAAACATCTATTTTGTGTGTGTGTGTATATATATATATATATATATATATATATATATATATATTTATGTATGTATATATGCATATATCAGAATGAAAAAATAAATAATCGTCGTCATTAACTACTAACTAACATTGACGGTATTGAAATATATCATAACGATGAAATATACTAATCTAATTGTGTGAATGTCTGTTAATCGTTGCCATCTATATTTAACAATTCATGTTAACAAACTAATATTCGAATGGTGATGGTTTAGCCGGTCTAGGATACCTGTTTATGTGGGAATGGACATAAAATCCCCTCAATCAACAACCAGCAATATTTCAACTCATTCGACACAAAGCAACCATTCTACAATTTCTACTGATTCTACTGGGTATGACGAATGTTCTCTCTCTTTCTCTTTCTTTCTCTTCCTGTTCTATATCACTTCAATATTATAAAATACTAATCATTTCTTTTTTCTATTCTACTTTGATCTATCCTGTGTTATATTTAACGGTGTGACTTCATCTTTAGATCATTCTGTTTCATTTTGTTGCAATCATAAATCTCAATCATAAGCATGTTGCATATCATCGATTAAAATGAATATTTCTTTATGTGTTAGAGATATGCTTGTCTATTGAAATTGCATAATGAAACGTATTAAACTATGCAATAATAATAACATTCACATGCCAATAGAAACAAGCAACAACGACAATAACAACAACTAACTATCTATCTATTTTTCACAATGCCAGGAGCAGTTCCATCTGTACAAATTCAGCAACTAACATCCCATTGGCTGTTAAACACGCTAGGTAATAATGACTAATCCCTAATATAATTGAAATCATTTGTTAAACCAGAGTTGTCGAACGAGACAAAAATGGTCGAGACGTAAATGGTCGATTGTAAAAAATAATATCTTTTTTTTTCTTTGTTTTTTCTCTATCACAGAACGCGCACACCGTCCAGTGGTTCGAGCACACCACTGCCACCGTCTCTAAAATTATCAAGAAAACCATCAGGAGCATCAGACACTTCAGTCTCAAATACTACGTCAAGTGGAACTCGTAAAGGGAAACCAACGCCTATCGATCAAAGAGCACCTTTCCGACTGTAATCTCGACAATTTCTTTTTTGCCTAACAATAATCGAATATTTATCGAGGAGCTTTTTATCTTATCCTACGTGTTTGCCTATCGAAGGAAAAGAGAACAAAAAAAAAGAAAATGATGATAATAATAATAATAATAATTATCTTGCTTTTCCATGCCAAATACACGTTAGTAGAAATAATCTGAGTAATCGTATAAGATCGATTGAAGGAGAAAAAAATGAAAACGAAAGAAATTATTAACTAAAAAAAGAATAAAAAAATTAATAAAATGAAGAAAGCTATATATCACGAAGGAATAACAGGATTACGAGAATGATGTGAGAGAGAGAGCGAGAGAGAGAAAAAGAGAGAAGGGGAACACTTGCATTTTATCCGGGTATAGATAAAGAGAAGGAATGAAGTATTCGATTTTTATTTTTTCAATTTATATTTCATTTCAATTCTTTTCGCGCCTGGATGTTTGCTGTCTGTTAAAAAAGGAGCACAAATTCTAGTACGAAGTATATACTCTTCGTAAGTGAAGAATGAGAAGCCAACTCTTTAGTTTGTTCCCGATAGGATGAGCTTATTATAAATATTTGTCTATTATGTAATATATCTATAAGATTATACATGAAGGATATATAAGAAAGAGAGATAGAGAGGAAAGAGAAGAGACTTTTATCGGCGATGTGCGTTGAAAAGTCTTTATTCGATAAGAAATATTATACTATGAATCGATAAAGAAAATATCGAGAAGGTATAAAAAAAAAAATAAAAAATAAAAAAAAACGAAAAAGAAAACTGGGTATTGATATAATCAATTCACTCAAGACTTTGAGAGCTATTGTGCGTTATATTCATGCGCTTGAACATCGAAAAAGTTGAAACTGTTTCGAGATAAAAGTAATAATAATAAAAAAAATATATTATATATATATTTAAAAAAAGACTTAACAATATTAAAAAAAGAAAACCGAATTGTTAAACGTATTAACGTACTAATATTATTACTATTACTCTGGCGCGTAAAACATTTTTTATTTTATTTTTTTTTTTTTTTTTTTTGGTTTTTCTTTATAACTGTTTAATTATTATAATGTAATTATATTTGATATGTGTAATTTTTAGATTGCTTAGGTATCACACGCGAATTTTTTATAATAAACCGAAAAGTACATAAAATAATGTACAATTAGTATTTTTCTCCAATGGATCTACGCGTAATTCCTTTTGTGTGCGTTGTATACGTATGTGTAGATCATCGTTCACTTTCATAGTATTGTATTTGTTCTTCCTTTTTTTTTCTTCTTTTTTTATAATAATAATTGAGAGAGAGAGAGAGAGAGAGAGAGAAAGAGAGAATGAAAGAGAGTGAGAAAGAGAGAGAGAGAGAAAGAGAGAGAGAAAGAGAGAAGGAAGTTTATCTTATCATTTATTTATAAAAAAAAAAATGAACGAGAAAAGAGAAAGATCCGAACAAAGTGATCTTTTTGTATTTCTATTATAAGAATTTATATTTTTTTCTTTCTCTCGCTAAGATGCACATTTTTTTTGCTGAAAGTTATTTAATTATATTGCAATTGTGTGAAAAAAGGAAAAAAGAAAACGTCGAAGAAATATATAACCGAGGTGTAAATATTGATATACATTATGTTTTTTCACCTGACGTTCTATCATTTTGAGAAAGAGTTCATTTTACCATAGAAACATGTTCAAATTGGAAGTAACATGGTATGGAAGAGATCATAATCAAACTTAGTTTTATTAATACGAAGGCACAAATTATTCAATGTAATGTGTTGTATTTTTCTTTATTATTATTATTATGTTACACGAAAGACATCGTAAAGTTAAAAAGAAAAAAAAATGAAAAAAAAAACTAAGAAAAATGAACTATACAATAGATGAATCTTTGCGGTATTTGAAAACAGGTGGACATACAGGAAAAAAAAATATTGTGTATTAAAGCTATTATAATGTACGTGAACTCTCCGCAAAAGGTTTACGGACTTTTTTAGAACGAAGCTTGTGTAATGTTTCGTGATAAAGAAGTCTTTCGCGATAGACATTTCCAATTTTTTATAATGCAAACGCGATTAATACGATGACACATTAATATAACACGTTTACGTATAACACAATTACATGTGTTAACAATCTTTTGAACTTTGTTTTCACCTTACTGTACAATTCTGTATTATTGCTGATGATGCAGTGAAAAAGATATAAATATATACATAAATTAAGAGCTTCATTATTATTTAAACTTTTTAAAACATACTAAGTGTATTTTTGTTAAAGAAATAAAAGCAGGTAGGTATGGAAAAGGATTAAAAACCGGACTTTTTACCGCCGCATATAAATATACAAAGTTTTTTTTATTAAACATTTTTTATCAATATCTCTCTCTACAATAAACAGTTTATATAAAATTCGTAAGAAAAACTTAACACGGTGTTTAGGCGTGAGCTCTATGTGCGGATTAACATATAATAAATCGTTGGGATTATGATTAACAACGATTAAATCAATAACCAGATAATTGTGTTATTTATCGTTGAAGAGACGCAGTAAAGATCTATAGCGTTCTATAGCGCAAGATCGGGACGGATATTTTACCGATGCGACTTTTTATTTTTATTTTCTTTTTTTTCTTTTTTGTTTTTTTTTTTTTATATATATATATACAAATTTTTAACAAAGTTTATATATTTATTTAATTAATTAATCCAACGAGAATACTGATCGGAACCCATATTTTATCATAATTATAAAAAAATAATATTAATAAATAATTGAGATACAAAAATATAAATATGTAACATGCTTAATCAAGACAAAATATAAATAATTTAAATAAAGAAATAGGAATATGTTTGACAAAACGATTATACAAAAAAAAAAGGAAAATAATAGATAGATTATAAATATAACATTATTCAACAAAAATAGAAAGTATCGATTTCATTCAAAATGAATTGTTTTTGAGCCATAATTGAAATTATATTTATACGACTATATCTGTGATTTAATTTATTATTTAATTTTCAATATTCTCTTATGATTCGTTTTTCTTTTTTTTTCTTTTTCTTTTTTTTAATTTTCTACCCGATATTTCATATCGATTTAATTCATTTCCTTTTATCTAATTGAAATTATCACGCGTCATACTTCTTAGAAAGTTTTTCTTTTTTTAATATCCTAGCTTTTAATCCATGAGGATCTAATTTTTTTCTTTGAACATTTCTCTTACTTTCAAGTCTCTTCCAAATCTCTTGTTCCATTTTTTCTTTTCTTAGACGTTGCTGTTCCTTCTTCCATATATCCTGCGAAGAAGAATTAGTTTGTAAATGAGAAAACATAAAACATTTTCAATCTTACATCAATTTGAAAATTAATACCTGAAACCCTACCTTGAAATCATGACAGAAATTTAACCATAGTGAAAAGAATTGATTAGGATCAGCTGTGTCCAAAGTTGCACCCTTAGGTATGAATTGATAAAATTGCATAACAATTTTAAATTTCTTTTTGGCCTCGACTAATGCTTTATTTTCGTTTTCTAATTCCGTCGTGGCACTGGTAAAGAAAGCGTTCATATTTTCTTTAAATACCCGAGCATTAGGCGGATTAGATTCGATCACAGCTTCGTATTTTGTTTTGCAAGCTAAAAACAAAGTAAATGAATTTAAAAAAAAAAGAAATAAGTTTATTTATTAGATCAAAAAATAATGTTTACCTTTCAATTGATCGTCCAGCCTTTGAAGTTCCTTCGTAATATCTTCAAAGTTTATCGTCGAAGCTGCTTTGATATCAGCTGGCTCAGGTACAGGCAAAGGTAATGGTTCATCAAAATTACAATCCTTTTCCTGAGCTAATCGTGCTTTTACGATGTAATGTAGTAAAGTAATACCCGGTACTTTAGATTTAACATCCTTCAATTTGTCAAGAATTTCCAAATGAAAGCCATCCGCCTGTCCTCTCATCATGTTACCACCGTTCATATAATTTCCTAAAGTTAATATAAGTGCCATCACCTTCTTCAATGAATTAGAATTGTTCAAGTAATCACAAATCGTCTTTAAATTCGTCAATTTGCTCGAAACGGATGAAATAGCATCTTGAAATTCGGATTGGAACACCAAACAAGCCATTCTTTCACTGAAGTGATCTATTCCTGCTAATCGTTTTAAAAAAATCTCTGGACGATCCAATGGAACTTCTGAATTAGTTTCTTCGTGAGCAACTATTTCGTCTAATTCTTTTTGTGTAGCTCTCTGTAAAAAAAATAATTTTAAAAAAAGCAAGGGAAAATAAATTTTTATTTTAAATTAATTTTTTTGATTTTAACAAATTCAAAATTCATACTAACAACTTCGTAAATTTGTTGTAGTGCTTCGAGACTGATCACACTTGTATCCAGATTATAAACAGCATTTTCAACTTCAGTGAAATCTACGTGTAAACTTTTTTCCAAAATGCCAACAGTTTTCGATCGTTTTGAGTCGAGTATCTTAGCTGGCTGCACTTTCGATGGTTTAGCCACATCCTCCCCTTTTCTTGCAAGTTTCCGTTCAGTGACTTGGCGTGAAAATAAATTTGTAAATTCTGTGATATCGAGGTCTTTTTCTTCTTCTAATTCCGCCCAAAAAGACGTCTATGAAATTGATTCGAATAAATTAATGAAATCTAAACTATTATAAAATATAATTTTAATTTTACCATAGACTCTCCTATACTGGAAGCAGCCATCGGTGCTAAGATTCTCGTCCAGTAGAGTGGCTTCATTGGTACTACAGGATTTAAAGGTTGTTTTCTCAATGCTGAAAGAAAAAAAAATGAAGATTTATAAAACATTCTTGATATTCTCAATTTTGTTTAGGAAGTAGTCCGTTTCGTTGTTACTTACTCGATCTGCTAGGAGGATTCCAGCCTCCAATAGGAGGAGCAGGTAAAGGAGTTGGAGTAGAAGCGAATGGTGGTGGAGGTGGCGGTGGTCCTGATGCATTTGAGCCAGGACCTGCTCCCGTGATCGAGGTAGAAAATAGAGGAGGTGGTGGCGGTGGTCCAGTCATACCTGGCATTGGTGGTGGTGGTGGTCCAGTTATTCCTGGCATTGGTGGTGCTGGAGGTCCAGATGTTCCTGGCATTGGTGGTGGTGGTGGTCCAGATGTTCCTGGCATTGGTGGAGGTGGTGGTGGTCCAGATGTTCCTGGCATTGGTGGAGGTGGTGGTGGTCCAGTCATGCCTGGCATTGGTGGTGGTGGTGGTGGTGGTGGTGGTCCAGTCATGCCTGGCATTGGTGGTGGTGGCGGTGGTGGCGGTGGTAGTCCAGTCATGCCTGGCATTAGTGGAGGAGGAGGTGGCGATGGCCCTGACATTCCTGGTATTGGTGGTGGTGGAGGAGGTTGTGATCCAATTATTCCAGGCATTGGTGGTGGTGGTGGAGGAGGTGGAGGTCCACTAATTGCAGGCATAGGTGGTGGTGGTGGTGGTGGCGGTGGTGGTGAAGATACAGAACTTTGTCCTATCAATCCTGGCATTGGAGGTGGTGCAGGTGGTGGTTGTGAAAATTGTACTTGTGTAGTACTTGGCATAGGAGGAGGTGGAGGTATACACAAAGTTTGTAAATCTAACGAGGATGGTGGAGATGGTAATGGTGGTGAGATACACGTAGCTAATAACGCCGGAACTTGTTTCGATTGAGAATTAATATTAGATTCCGTTACTATCGAAAGTAACGGAGGAGGTGGTAGTAGTAGTGGAGGAGGGGGAGGAGGAGGAGGAGGAGGAGGTGGAGCTGGTGGGGGAGAGCAGGTCTGTGATGTATCTTCTTGCACTTTTCCATTCACTAAGGCCGTTCTTTCGACACCCTCGACGGTAAGAATTGACAAGGATAATTTGGTTTTGGATAACTCAATTATTTCTGTTTTAACAGACATTTTTCTTTCAGATGTTTCACTTACGATTTCTCCATTCACAGTATGAGATAAATTACTCTCCTGATTTTTAGTATCTTCGTTATCCGGTGAAAGTGAATTTTGAGTAGAAATTTGAATCTTCGATCTCTCGTCTTTCAATAACATTCGTAGATTAGTTATTTCAGGTTCTTCTTTAGATTCCTTCGATTGGCTAGAGACGACAGATTTGTTAGGCAAAACGGGTGAACTGTCGAGAGAGATTACCGTGACTCTCTCTCCATCGCTAACACTCGTCGCTGCTGATGCACTTTTGTAATCGTTTGATGAAGGCGAACTTGCACTTGTACCGGTCGGCGATACACTTTTTGGAGATGTTTGAACACACTTGTCCTGTGCCATCGTAGATACATCCTTATTTTGTTTTCTTAATCTTTCAATCTCGTTCCTCAGATCGATCAATTCCTTTTCCAATCTTTCGATATCCTCGTTTGTTTTAAATCGTTTCAAAGTTTCGGTAGGGGACAATGTATCGTATTGATTTCGATGATTACCAGAAGATACCTGCAGCAAATTTGTAATCTTGTTAGTCGAAAACATATCTAGTTTTAACTACTGTGATTATAATATATACAGAGTCTATAGAATCTGAAAAAAATTATAAATCATATTCAACTATCTCGGCTAATCGTAGAAGTGGAAACGAATATGATATAAAGGTTAAAAGCCACGGTGACAAGGTCGCGAGATTAAAATTCTTACTTTGTCCTGGAATTTTCGATGGTTGAAGGAGATCGATAAATATGCGATAGGTTTCGTCATTCGACGTCACCGTTCACTTGTCAGGTGAAGCAGCTTATCGTATCGCTATTCATAACTTTCTATTCGTGTAAAACTTATTAAAATAATCGTATGTAAATATTCATCTAATGATACTTACCGTATGTGAAATATTACTTGTGCTATCTTTATCTGAAAATGATCGAAGAAGACCGGTTGATACTAAACGAGAATAAAAAGCCAAATCAAGTTTTTCACGTTCCGCATCTGTCAGTTGAGATTTTAAATGTTCTGGTAACTCCGACGTCAATACTTCTATCAAACGTAATCCTGAAAGAAAGTACAAAAAAATTAGAAACCTTGAAGATCGTTCGTGATAACACTTTTTTTCTCAATCTTTGTATGAAAGACTTAACGAAAGTAAAAATATCGTAGTGTTAGGAGAAAACGTATGAAAGAGTTATCATTGTGCACGTGGACAAGAGAATACAAGCTTTTATCACGTAGGTCTCTTTCTCCTCCCTCTTTCTCGTGACTTATTATCGTAATACTATAAAATTCATATTTTTCGCATAATCATATTATTTCAAAATGTGAGAATTCTTTTTTTTTCTAATATACGAAATTTTTTGATTCTAAAAAACAGCACGCATATGAATATTAATCTTTTTGTATTTTAAATATAAATAATTTTGATGTAAAACACAAAGTGTAAAATGAAGTATAGTTATTAATATGGATTGACAGATAAATTCAATTTCCTCTACATTGATTAATAAAAGAAAGAAAGAAGAAAAAAGTGATATTGATCGACTCTGATCTCGTCGTTCACGAGATGTCACTTTTAATGGAAAAATTCAATAAGAAATGACAAGCACACTGCGATAATATCACACTTCTGTCATCCAGCCAAATGTCAACGTCAAAAATACTTGCTCGACATTTTACATAGCGCTTAACAATCGACCGAATTCCAATAGAAAACTAAAAAGAGGTTTCAACGAGAAACCTCTGTGTCTCTCTTATCAGTGTAAACGCGTCTGCTTTCATTATCGTTCAACACATATACACAGTAACATGCTTTTAACATGATCTACGCCTCTCGAGTTCTTTATAAAAATTAATCGTCCGATTACCGTTCTCCGGATCATTCTTCGTCCTTTTAAAATGATACGAGAATTTTTATAATTTTAATCGGGTGTAAACAAAACTGACATAAACGTTTAATTATGATCGCGTCGAAACAAATGATTGTATATATCGGTTGCTATTTTTAGTCTTTCAAATATATCTAATCTTTTTTCTATAATCAGAATTTCTGTTCTTCGAAAGAATGACTCAATTCGAAATATATTTTAAATTAATTATGATCGTATTTAATTTCTACTCACCTTCGAATTTACTATAAAGACCGTAATCGAGCTTGCGTGGTATAACTTTTGCATTCTCGTTGATTTTAGAATCAAGACTAGCACGATCTAAAACCAAATTTGCTACTCTTCTAAGTACTTGACTTTCAGGCGAAGTTTCGTACATGGTATGTCTTCTATGTGGTGTCTTTCTAGTATCACTGGCTGGTGATTGCGAGATGTCTGGGAATAATAAAAATTATCATTCAGATGAGTATATAAAAATTTTGAGACAAAAAAAGAAAAAGAGAGAGAAAGAGAGAGTATTGAACTTTCGCAAGGAAACATCGTGACTCGTGAAAAATGATAGTAGGTAATTAAAGAGATAAGTATTTTTACAAACACAAATCAAACATTTAAGCTGTTGATGATAAGAATGATATTAGGTAACAAGCAAATACATTTAATCTCGAACTTCCTCGTTCGTTTTTAGATCTAATCGAAAGAAAATGGATCGATTAATAGCATTAATTTTAATAAAATCGTAATAAAATGAGAAAAATCAATCGGATCCTTACTTAGTTGCGAGGGTGTAGGAGGTAATTGAATCTTCTTATGCCTTAGGACAGCAAATGGTGATCTTTTATCGCTGTGATCATCGCGTGATGAGACAGAAGCCACCAGTGTATCCGTCGAAGACGGAGTAATAGGAGCGCATTGCGTTTCCGCAGGTAATGGAGCTTCCTCTGGATCGGTAAAGACACTGTCACTGGAAGATTCCTGACTGAGCGGTGCAGATATCTCGGCTACTAGCAAACCTTTGTTGGCTAGACGCCAGGAGTCGGTGACCAGCAACGTAGATGATGGGTTCGTTAGGCTCACCGGCGTTGTGTTAGTTCCAATACTCGGTTCTTTCGATGTTGAGCCTGTTCCATTGATGATACTAGACATTCCACTAGGTGTTTTATCGATCATCTCGTTCTCAACATCATGAGGAATATTTGTAGCTGATGATTCCCCATGATGTTGAGATTGCGAACTTGATTTTACATCGGGCGTTGTCTTTCCGACCTGTAGGATATCGATACGATTGAAAATGATTTCTAATCGTTTAATAAATTCCTTATGATGGTAATAAAAATTTTCTGAATTATTAAGAGAGATCGATTGCACCAACCTCAGATTTGGCTATCGGTGGTTTAGGTGCTTGTCTCTTAGCTGGAGTTTGTAACTTCTCAATGGAAGATTTGTATATGTGTGCGCTCTTGCCGATCTCGAAACTAGCCACATCTTCTAAACTCTTTGAACTTTTCTTTCCTTCGATTTTTGCTATATCAGCAAATTCAGGAATGTCGACGCTCGGATATGTAACATTTGCGACATCCCTTACCTTCTTCCCTTTCTTCTTACCATCACTTTGTAAATTACCCATGAGATTACGGATGGTGGACACCGAGGAAGCACCGTTTTCCCCGTAGAGAGCTCTCAGAGACTCGATCCAGCGGCGAGAAAAGTCGCGCAGCTTCGGCGCCCAAGGCCGCGCCTGAGCCGCGACTGCGTCCTGCGGCCGATGCATTTGCCCGGTCCGGTCGATAATCGAGACAAATTTTGTGTCTAACAGAACGCTGTGTTCAAGTCGAGGATTTTTAAGGAAGAAGAGAAGAAGAAGAAGAAAAAGAAAAAGGATCACGCTTTTAGAAGAGGAAAGGAAATTTTTTCATACTGATCCCGTTCTTTTATTACTGGGATTTCTAAAGGGAGACAAAGTTTTTTAAAAGAAAATCCAGGAGAAAGAAAAACAGGAAGATCTCTTTTTCATCGGTATTCTTTCAGGTAGATCAGATCCTGTCACTTGCAGTACGTTCTTTCATTAACAAGGAACTTCTCTGTGAACTCTTAGATCTTTCCGTAAAATACATAATACTTGAGAGACTTTCTCGCAGAATCTAGATAAGGATATTATTAATATGTTCGATTAAAATGATAAAGTTCGTGTTTCACTTCATATTAACACTCTCCGTTCGACTCATTCTATTTGTTTCGAAGGACAAGTAAATATGAACGGTCGTGCGTGATGTTGTCTCAACAAATTTTTTTCTTTTTTTTTTTTGTTCAATAGATATCTGATTTCCTCCTAAGATATTGACATTTTTCGTTAATCATGAATTTTTTCGAACTCCTTTCCGTGATCAAAAGTGGTCGAACTCAAGATCGATGTCACATGAGGGATCTAATTAATTATAGAAACAAAACAATTGGATTGTTACTTATTTAAAAAAAAAAAAAAATAGACTCACCGTGTACTGGTTTACATCATTCATGTACGAACAAGATTACGATAGGACAAAATAATCACGAAACTGGAGTTATCTATCCCTGTCCGATGTGGCCTACTCCTGTTTCTCGATAATCTATTGTGAAATTGATAGTGTTACAAGGACGCTCCGGTGAATCCGTGTCGTTTCAAGCGTTTATCTTCTTCCGGTTGTCGTCCTCTAACAATTTTCTCCCTCGTTCGATTCATACGTATGCAGTTGATATAGTGTAGAGAAATAATCGAAGCTCGATCAATTTTTTACTAAGTACATATATACGTCGTACATTATTGATATTTCCAGGCTCGTCATTTACTGTCATCGCTTTATACGTGATCGATTCGTACGATGAAGTCTCGATCCGGGACACGACCTTATGAGACTGTACAAACGTTCGAAAATCTTCTTTTCGATCATTCTAAACCTCGAAATTTTTTACTTTGAATTTAACCGTTGAAATTTCCAATTCATTAACAATATAACACAGAATGCTAATGATAATTTATTAAATAAGTTTATATTCCGTTGAGTAGAAAGATTTTTTTGTATAGGATGATCTTATCTACTTGAATTATTATTTGTAATTATAAGTATTATCTTTTAGAAGGATAAATATAGACTCAAAGTTCTTGATTTAATTAGAAACACAAACAGCAATTATGAGAGACACGGTATCGTCCGATTCGCGTGAGAAGCCACGACACGAGCTTAGGTTCGTCACTGCCATGTCGCTGCCGATGGATTCTTCTTACAGCGCAGTCTCCTCTAATCGAGCTTCGAGATACGATAATTCGATTATTGTAAGTTAAAGCGGGAAAATCAGAATTTCCAGAATAAGCATCAATGATAAATAAAGGATAGAAATAATTGTGTAATTACTAAATAAGTAAAAAAAGATAGAAAAAAAATATTATACTTGATTAATACGATCAAAACATTTATTTTATTTGTTTAGTTTAATCAATAAAGTTCGAATAAACCGAATCGAAGCTTGGAATATTATTTTTGAATGAAATATAAAATACGTATGATACACGTGTATGAGCTATTTAATTCATTCATAATTCGAATAGCATACGCACGCTTTTAGTATCAACAATAGCCGCTAGAGTGCACACATATAGTAGCGGCACTAGCGTCACCTGATACAACATGGCGTCAGAATGAAGATACTACCGCGAAATACTTCATTCATTGTTTGAGTGGTAAGTTACATTTATCCTTTTAGAGTTTATTTCAATATCGAATAGGTTATTTTATTATATTAATTTCGATAGTTTTATTAGTTTATTTAATTTATTCGTATTTGTTTCAGTAATATTAATACGCGTACAGTGTAAATATATTAATACGTTTCGATCAACAAACTAACCTTTTAAATTAGTGTACATATCTAAATCGAAGGATGAATACATCAACAAATTGGGACGTAGAACAATATAAAGCGGAGCATGAGTCCGATGAACATTGGGAATTAAGACGTAAATTTCTTTTAGCACATAAAGATAAGTTTCCAGAGGATGAGTTACTTTGTTTAGCTCAAGTGTTCACCAATGTAGAAATTTTAGGCTGCAGGTATTCTATCATTCAGTAGATATCTCTGATGTATTTATTTTTGTTTTAACATTCATTACAATTCACATATATATAGATATCCAAAAGAAACTATGCATTTGATATCAGAATTAGCTCAAGATGTTGTCTGCGAATATAGAGAAAGAAAGAAGAACAAATTACAAAGAACATTTGTAAAAGCATCAGATGCTGCTCGTACAAAGGCACAAGGTACATCCAAAAACTGTGAGTTTATCAAGTTTTAAAATAATCTCTTCATATTGTATAAGCAAGTGAATATATATATGTGTGTATACATCTACATATATATAATCTACATTTATGTAATCAAACACAGTTTAATGTTATAGGATTTAATAATCCATTACCAGGTAGCACAGGGAAGACAGACACATGTACAAACGATCCGAGTTCAATTAAAAGTGAAAACAAGATAGAAAACGTACCTGCTAAAAAAATTAAATTAGATGAATCTCCATTTGGAGATATAGTATTAGTAGAAAGACCGGGAGATTTACCACAAACGATACTTGCTTGCGCAGTTAATGTTTCTGGTGGCAATATAGAGTGGAAAATTAATAAAACTAACATGAACAAGTGGTAAATATATTAATTTGAAAGAAATGATAAATATGTAAAATACAGATAATCTCAATGGTATTAGATTTGTTTTGTTAATAACATACCATATACATATTATAGGCAATGTATTATTTTAATTAATGCAAAACAACTTGCGGAATCTTATGGCACAAATCAGAAACTAGCCAAGAAAGAAGCATCGGTCATAGGCTTGCGTGAATTACAAAAATATTATTATACTATCAAAGTTAGTTTATCAATTATATTATGTATTTAATTAATCTAATATATATAAAACTTTTGTTACAAGTTGTTATATTTACAGATTAAACATAATTTTATTGAAGAAGCAAATGTAACAACAACATCGATGCTGCAAAATACATCATCTCATGATTCTATTTCTGATGATAATATTGGAAAAAGATTAATGAAACTTATGGGTTGGACAGGTGGAGGACTTGGAAAATCTCAGCAAGGAATTGTTGAGCCAGTTATGTAAGCAGACAATCATATTAGTTTCAAATAATTTCGAATACTTGTATAAAAATAAACATTTGTAATAACTTACAGTGTTAAACAACAAGTTAGTCGAGAGGGTTTAGGATTAAAAGTAAAAGCTTCGAATCTACGCGAATTAGAATTAAAATGTAGAGATATACTGAAAAAATACCTAATGGGTGATATGAAAACTGATTTAGTATTCTCCCCAGAATTCTCAAACGAAGAAAGAACAGTAATACATAAGTAAGTACAGTAAAACATATCGAGTTTTTTCTATGTAAAAACATATGTTTAAAAACTTTATTTCTTCTTGTAGACTTGCACGACAAATGGGCCTAAAATCACATAGTTATGGTCCAAAAGATCAAAGAAAATTAGTCATATCTCGTAAAGTTGATATAAGGGATTTAGTAATTGAATTAAAAACTCTCGGTGGAAGTACTGATAAATATGAGCTTATAAAACCAAGCTCTGTTTAGGACCAATTGCAAATATATTTAAAAGAGATTTTCCAGTCTTATAGAGCAATATTAAATGACATTGATATACTTATAGGTATCTAATAAGTAAGTGTAAAGACAAAATAGTCTCCTCTATATGTCCTTGAGTTAGGTTATTCATCATATTGCATTTTCAGGGGCAGTACCTATTAATATTTTTATAAAGACAATTGTACAAAAGATAACATATTTATATATATGCATTAATTGCATATTTCTTGGTAATACGACCATTATTTTTAATATATCATTAAAATTATATGAAATTAATTTAGAAATCAAATAATATGTAAATAAGTCGTGTGTGTGTGTATATGTATATATATATATATATATATATATATATATATATATACATACATACATACATACATACATACATACATACATACATACATAAATAAATAAAATTAATAAGGATAATGATTGGTAGAAAATATAAATATGATTTTTCTTAGTGATTTGCTGTATTTTTTAGCATTATTTTCATTACAATGTCATTTGTTAAAACATAAGCAATCTTCAGAAACAAAACTGCTAATATCTATAAAAAATAAATGTTTAAACGCGAACATTAATCATAAATATCTCTCTCGATTTTAGTTTACTATGTAAATAATGAATTTCCTTTAAAAGGAACCTTTTTCGTTATAAATGTATTATTAAACATATTTGCTATTAAAAATATTGATATATATGTATATATGTGTATATATATATATATATATATATATATATATATATATAATGTGTGTGTTTCAAAAATAAGTTTCCAAATAATGATGCTTAAAGATTAAAATTTTTATTTTATATTATGATTTTACATTACTAATTCCCAGGAGTTTATAAGGACGATATATATCAAAGATAATAAAAAGAATAAATGAAAAATGTTGTTAACGACAATTTGTAATAATCGCCACGTGATGTGCAATTGACGTGCCGGGTGTGTGTAATAGAATTGTCAAGTAAAACTGAAGAAACGTTCACTTTATTCAATACCCATTGCGCGCTAAAATTATTTTCATGAATATTATTATATTCAATTAATGGAAGTACAAAACTTTAAGAAGCAAAATCGCTTAAAGTGTACGATATGCCACAGATGCCGTATAATAAGAATTCTTTGGCAGTAGAACAATTTAAAATTGAAAAATAATATAGACTCGACTTATAGTGTGCACTTTTTAATACTTTTTTTTTAATCGCGTTCGACGTACATAATAAACGTATTGCGCTCTATATTCAATCGATTCGAAACGACAAAGTTGAGGCTCGTAGACGACATATAGATAGTTTGATTTAACAAAGTTATGGAAATTTGATAAATATTACATGCATTTTCATGTATACATATTTGCTTTTATCCGATTAAATTATGCACATCGCTAATGCGAATACCGTGCCATTTTATATAAAAAGCGAATAATAAAGAAGATATATATATATATATATATATGTGTATGTATATATACTTGTAGAGTAAACTTTATCGGTCCAGGTGCTACCGCGTATATATTATTCGTAGAATTAGAAATATATGTTGAATAAATCAACTGTTCACGCATCTGTCGTTATTACGGATCGAAATAATGTAGAGAAAACAAAACATTTACATCGATTTTGATTTGAACTTAAAAGAATAAAATAAAAAAAAAATCAATAGAAGGACCATTTTTCTCGTCGATTCATTACGATGGCATGTGCATTTGTAATATTCAACTGAATTTATCAATTATGGCATGTGGCTGTTTAAGACATACTTCAAGTTTAGATAAGAGTTTGGATTTGGGAAATAGGTAATTTCAGGGAATTATGATTTACATCAAAGTCGGGTCAAAGGGTCAAGGCACACTTTAGCGGAGAGTCGGAGCACCTTGACCCTCCGATATACACATCATCATTATAATATAACACACAAGTTCCCTCGGATTTTGTCCTCGGTCCAGGCCCTACTTTGGACCGTAATTGACATCTGGAGGGAATATATTATATTTTTATACCAAAATATTATATCTACTATCTGATAAAAGTGACTCTTTCAATATAATATGTACGTAATTATACATACGTAATTACTTATTTTACGTGAAAGATATGTTGACTGTTTGACTAGAAGATACGCTTAATAAGTAAATACGTTATCGTTGAAAGAATTCTCCCGAAAAATATATTCACGCGTTTTCATCTATATATATACGGTCTCGAAGATTCACTTTTTATTATTTTATATTTTTTTTTTTTATAATTCATTTTTCTCTTTTTTTCTCTTTTTTTTTTGGTTTGTTTGTCAATCTTTATCAAGACCATATGTACGATCTGCTCTTAGGAAGGAGCTTTCTGTTCGAAGCTGTTGTATATATATATGTATATACTACATATATATATATATGATTGACGTATCTTTGTTATTGTAAATAAAAAGAAAACACGTCCGATCGATTGATCACGAAAAATTTGCACGGATTAATCTGTAAACAGTCGTACGAGATGGAAAACGATTTTTCGAGAGAATTCGTTATTCGTTCGCGTTTACATTAGTGATATGTTTATAGTGATATGTATTTTTTTCCATTTACCGTAGTGAAAATATTAATACGGTAGCACTTTAGTACACTTCCTTCTCCTTTCCCCTAAAATAAACTCCTGTCGTACCCTGAATAATAAACGCGTACGATGTTCGATTTTTGTACCCACTTTCCTTTCAAGCAAAAATTCAACCTAAACGTACGATAGTTATCGTCTACTACCATCGCAATTGTACTGCAGAGATGAGAGAGATTATTTTCAAATAAACATTTCATAGATTTTTATCTCATTTTTTAGCCACTTTCTCTCGCTCTCTCTCTCTCTCTCTCTCTCTCTCTCTCTCTCTCTCTCTCTCTCTCTCTCTCTCTATCTATCTATCTATCTATCTATCTATCTATCTCTCTCTATTTATCTCTCTGCACCTTTTTTGTTCTCTCTTTCAAACGTGGACGCGCTCGCATATAACATACATACATACATGCATCATTTTACTGAGAATATACTTCACCCAAATAAGATAAAACATATCCTCAAGAACATACTTGATATCAAGCAAAATATTTCGTAATTCTACTCTGGCTCTTAAAATAAATTCGGTACAGACATCGTACTGTTCCAGCAGTAACAACTCATTGTTAACAAATGAAGAACGTTATTCGTACATAGGACGCGGCTACAATGTCGTATCGTGCCGTATATTTTTAACGCATAATGAAAAAGGACAATAGACTTTACAAAACGACAAACGCGTGCGGCATTATGTATATCTGTAAGAGAAGGTATTCATTCGTTTCAATAATAAATTTTTTGTAGAACGAATTAAACCGACCAAAGCACAGCTCCGGTTCTGGTTGATATCGACGACCTGGAAAAGTCGAGTAACGAGCAAATATACGTAAAAACATGAGTCGAGAAAAAAGAAAAGAAAGAAAGAAAGAAAAGTAAAGATCATCTCCATCATTCGACGCATCCTCCTTACATAATAAAACATGAACATACATACGTGAGGTATGCGAAGAAAAGAAGAATGTAGGCACGGACACATCTTCAAATTCAACTTCAACTTCATTACTTTCCGTTAGTCGTTTCATATACTCTCGAATATTCGTTGCGATTACATCGAATAATAGCGGGTGACCAAGTGAATAATCTATTATTATATGTACAAAGGAAGGAGAAAAAACGAGAGAGAGAGAGAGAGAGAGAGAGAGAGAGAGAGAAAGAGAGAAAGAGAAATGAAATGAAGGAAAAGAGAAAAGCGAATAAGAATAAGAAGCATCTCGACTGTGCAATACTTTTTCTCAAAGAGAAAAGAAATCATAAACGTAGAGAAATAGCTAATAATAATAAAAGCGATGTAAAATGATCGAAGGAGGAAACGAGGTAGTCGAAGAGAATATGAGAAAAATCATTGGCTGCGACGCGACCACGTACGATCCTAAAGTTTTTCTTTATCGAAGAGAAGAAAATTTCAATAGGATCGTGCCTCGTCGCGACGACTTCATTATCCTTGATATAATCGTTGCCTTTTCAGTCGAGGAAGCCAGTCTTCACAAGCTTCTCGAGGAAGAATTTAACGTCGCCTAGTTCGGAATCCTTGATACCAAGTGATTTGAGCATACCAAGATCACCGTTCTCCACTGCCATGAAGACCGAACGTAAGTGTTCCAAATCTGATCGCATCAGGTGAAGTGCTGCACCGAAATCTTCAATCGTTTGTGATTCTATAAAAAATAAGGAAACGAAAATATTGTTACATTATATATCAGTTAATAATTTTTAATATCGTCGGAAGGATTGTATACTATATTTACCAGACAACGCTATGGCAACTTTATCGACACCACCGAGTGGTTTAAGGGTGTCTCGAGCTCTGTTACCAAATAACTTCTCGAGATAATTCGGTCCGTGACTTGCCAGTAATGACTGAAGAAAACTGGCGGTCTCTTCTACAGGTGGTCGTTTAGCTAGAAAAGTTTATAGAACGAATTTGAAGAACTTATTCGTGATTTCACGTCTCGACAATTTTTTTAAGTTCGTATAAACGAAATATTGTTGTGGGTTTGTTCGTTTGGTTCTTATTTTCTTTTTTTTTCTTTTTTATTTATTTATTTATCTTAACGAATAGTGGTCAACGAACGAATAAGAGATATATTTTATCGAATATAATACGACCGAAGAGTAACGTTGCTCCTAACACGAGCAACTCGATCGATCGAGTTCAAGAACAAACGCTTATGTGTCCCTTAACGAATAATAATAAACGCATAGCAAAGTTCGGTGCCGGAAGCTTTTGCTAGCTCCCGTGGCAATCCTTTTCTAGGATTATCTCCGGTGATTGCGCTTAATCGATTGTGAAATGTTATCAACGATAATGAATTCTTGTGGATATTTTAACATTGCTTGCAATTAATAATAGTTAATATTTTGTCATTATTATTTTATGAAAATTTTGATGTATCAGTTTTTCATCATTTTATATTAATCAGTGCTATTTAGTTCTTTTTTCCTCGTTCCTTTTAAATTGCACACAAGAATGATCGAGAGTGAAGAAGATTTAATGAAGGACGTGAAGACCGAGTCGCAAGTACGAGCGAACCAGAGAATACTTATCCACTTATTCTCGAACTCGATCGGTCGTTAGGAGCAATGTAGCGTAGCCTTGTTGGCTATGAAACGTCGTCGTTTGGTTATTAAAGAGTAACAATGACGGCGACAAACAAGGGTCGATTTTTGGCCGGCTGCTCGATTCGTTTAAAATTTAAATAACGAGAGGAAGAAAAAGAGAGAGGAGAGAGAAAGGTAGAAAATGACGATCGATCGCCATTCTCAAAATTTACAAAATCGACTTGCGCGATCAGAAAAGAGGAGAGAATTTACTTGTTGAGAAAGAAAACATACGTTACATGAACGATATATGTATGTTATGTATAATATATATATCCACGTATGCAGATACATATGTATTTAACTATAACAGGGGCTCCCTCTTGTAAAATTACGAGGAGATCGATCGATCTCGGGATTTAAAGCTGGTACATATTGAAACGAAAATTTAACGAAAAATAAAGAAAGAAATAAGACGACTCACCTGCCGTGCAAAGTCTGGTATCTTCATCGTAACCGTTTCGACAATCAGGCGCACCGTCGCACAAATATTGTATCGAGATGCAAGCACCATCGCCAGGACATTTAAATGGTTCATAGGGATGACAAGCGTCGTCTGAAAAGGAAACGTTTCGAAAATTTGTTTGTTAAACGCGGTATCCCGTAATGATTTATTCCAATTCGAATTTCACATATGGAAGGAAATTTAAACGATATTTTTTTTGTCAAGTATGATATTAAAAGAAAAGAAAAAAAAAGAAAGAAAAAAGTGCGGGAATTTTTTTTTAAACCGCGAAGATTCTCACCTGAGCTTTTCGAATTGAAATGTCCATAAAAACGGCTCAAATCGATCGCCAGAATGGTACAAGGAAAGACCGTCAGGGCGAGGCCGAGACCGAGGGCGGTCAAACTCGTGAACGAAACTCTGCTTGGCATTTTCGATAGGATATATCGTTAAACAAATAGAAATAATGACAGAAGGTCCAACGTTTAAATCTGGTCCTTCAAATATGGCTTCGCCACCTTGCTCGGTTGGCACACTTGACAGAATTATGTCCCTCCTCTTTTCTTTCTTAATTTTTATTTCACCACTTACTCCAACACTTCCTCCTCACTCCTCCTCAATTACGTTTCTAGGAAATTTTTTAATCGAATTATAGATTATTAATCATCAATCGTTAACGAGAAAACTATACCGACTTGTTTTTCTTTTATCGACACGTCGTCGTATCTCTTGAAGCTCGTCGCGTGACGCTCGCAGCTGTCAACGATCGACTGAGAACGGTCGGTTGGCTGCTTCTGGATTGCGATTCTATCCTAGTTGTGTGTGTGTGTGTGTGTGTGTGTAATGTGTGTACGTATATATCTGTCTCCTCCTCCTTCAGTATACTCCACCTTCTCTCTCCATCCCTCCTTTCGACCTTTCGTCTCTATCTCTCCAAGCATCCATCTTTCTCCTTCCTTTTTGGCTTAATGTCTGGTCAAGGGTCGGGATGCGTGACACAGGATATACAGTTAGCACGGACGCACCTGCGTCGGACACGGAAAGGGATGAGGCGCATATCGCACGTCAAATATCGCATTCTCTTAGGGTGGGAAAATTCAATGGCGGAACTCCGACCAATCGTGACGTAGCTTACAAGAAAGTCGACCAATCAACAACCTCGGTATCGAAGTGCTACCTGGTACACCCACGCACCGCTGCTGCGCCTAGTCGTTTACTTCCAGTCCAACATCGATTTCGCATCCCTGCCACACCGTTTTTTCTCTTTCCCTTCTTCTCTACTCTATCCCTCCCTTCCCTTTCCCTTACTCTTACCTTTCCTACACCTTGTTATTTTCCTCTACGTGTTATCATCCCTTGGGACCTTTCCTACCAAATCCCAATTCCCTCCTATCACACTCCTCTCTTTTCTTTCCCTTTCTCTCTCATCGAACCTTTTCTTCTATCTTCTTTTATTCGTTTACTTTTTAATCCCACGCTCAACAAGACGTACTTTTCCACCAATTTAATTTCTCCGATCACGTTTGTCCGATTATAATTCAATGCACAAATGTTGATCCTTCGATTAGGACGATATTTTTACTAGGATATTTTCTCAATGAGCATATACCATTAAGCTAAGTATTTTCTTTAATATCGTATTACTTTCTGCCATATTTCGAGAAATTACGATGACTAGGATAATTTATAATGTTTCAGTATTATACGCAATAGAAATGGTAGAATTATCGAATATTGTACATATAACTAAAAATTTATAAACATTGATATAGTGAAAATGTCGCGATGGACTTTATCGACGGAGGATCACGAATACGATACAACTGCCATCTTTGTTACTCTAAGTAATATACGTATTAAATTTTCCTCTTTTACCTTATATTGCGTATATTAACAGCACCATATTTAATAAAATAAATAAATGTTAACGTTATTTATATAAACATAATCAACGAGAAAGTATGGTGACTTTAGTGTAATTTGTATTTTTGGCTAAAAACATACGTGAATTTCTTTGTATACATGTTCGATAATTGGGTAACATTTACGAAGAGGAAAAATTGCCCAATTACTGTTCGCGTGTTTACGTTTGGGAAATACCCAATGTCAGATGTAGAAAGAGAATAGAATCGTTCTTTGATTAGAATTACGTAGGATATTCAATCGGAATGTATTATGTGATCATAAGACGTAACGTGTATTCGATAATAGAATAAGATTATAATATAATTACAAGATTATTTTTAAAATGTGATATACAATTCATTCAAAGCGCACTGTTGTCTACGTTGACAATAGCGAGACAAGTTAAAACATGCATCGATGGTTTGTTAAGTAAACACACAGATCTGTTACTTTGCTATGAGAAGTTTTCATCATGGAAGATTTAAAATATAAATTCTTGAGTTTTATTAATAAGCAGGTATCATTTCGATTTATTTACACAACAATAAGGAAATATTTTAATTAAATTAGATTTACTTCAATTTTATTCGATACGTTTAGTATAAGTATTTAAGGTTAAGAATTACTGAATATCAGATGATTATATTTGCATATGGTCTTAATAATATTATATCAACTAATAGATTGATGATCATTTTTATTCATTTTCATAGAATACAACCAAAGTTCCGTTTATGGGTTTAAACCCAGATTTCTTAGGAACACCATTACAGAAATATGAAGATTTACAATCTGAAACTGGACAGTCCACTGAAAGTGAACATGTTCCCGATCAAGAGATATTGGAATCTATAGAAAATATTTACTTTAGGAAAGATGAAGACTTTGATCCTAGTAGACATGAATTAGAAAAGCAACCAAGAATATTCCAGTCAAAGGAAATAGAAAAACGTTATAAGAAACTTAAACAACAGCATCAAGTTGTATCAAAAAAATTACTGCAGTTAATTTTGCAAAAGCAAAATGCATGTGAAGAAGAATTTGATAATATTTTAGTTATACAAGATCAACTTCAGAATATGTTGGCAATATGTAGAATGGGAAGACAGGATTTGAAAATAGCTAAGGAACAGTTTACAAAAGCTATTTTAGGAATATTAGCAAATTATAAGAAACGTCAAGTCATTGAAAAATTACTAAAAAATGTAGATACTATAAAAGGTCTTGTAAGTATATCTTTGTATTGATTTTGATGAATTTAAAAAAAAAAGTTGTTGACATATTCATAGAATGTATAGCAATTTAAGTTATATTTATTTTAGCAACGTATGGGAGATCAACTGAAAGAACTTTTGAGTAAAAAAAATTATCCAGATGCAATTTCACTTCTTTTAAAATGTCGAAGAGATGCACAGACATACAAGCACTTTAAATGCATTGCTGCTTTAAATGGAAAATTACAAGACATTTTAGAACAAACTGAAAGGACTTTAGATGATACTCTTTCTAAAATGTGTACTGACTTTGATAATACTGTATATACATCGATACAAGAAGCTTATATGTTATTAGGAAAGACACAGACAGCAGTGGATCAAATGAATTTGCATTTTACTGCTGCTATTCATAATACAGCATCTGCTGTGATTCGTTCGTATACTGAAAAGGATACACAGAGACATTATATACAACTATGTCAATCTGTACCAAAAGATAGATGTGTTGCTTGTTTAATAGAACTTTGTACGTCACTATGGAACATACTGATCTCTTACTGCCGAGTTATTTGTTGGCATAATAAACATGAAAATAATAAAAAAAGTAATTCAGATGAAAAAGATTTTGAAAAGATGTTTAGTAATCAATATGTCAAGCATAAGTTAGAAAATAGTATTATGCGAATGTGGTCAGAAGTAGAAGCACAAATATCAATGTATCTATCAAATGCTGACTTGGTATATATTAAGTTCGAACAGTTTGTACATGTCTTAGGAATAGTTAATCGGTAATTAAATATTTATATTTATATACATAACAATTTCTCTAAAGTAAATGATACATTTAAAAATTGTCCTTTTTATAGTTTAATGGAACTTGGAGAATTATCTGGCTATAAATTTGGAAGATTGCAAGAATCTATGAAAAAACAATCTCTATTATATCTTTCACATTATAATATATCTCGTTTGGATGAACTTCGAATATTTCTTGAATATGATGGATGGGAATTGTGTCCTGTGAAACCAGATTTTGTAGCAACTGAATTGCAAGAATTCAAAAGTTTAAAACCTATATTAAACAAATCTAAAGTATGCAATGGTTTGGAAACTTCTATCACGAGTGAAATTGAAGCTCCTGTAGGCATTGAATTGTTATTACAACAGTATTTAGAATATGGCACATCACCTTTTACTGTTGGACTTGATGACACTATGGAAGAAGATATCTTAGCTCATAACGAGGTCTGTAAAATTAGAAAATATATTTTAATTAATATTTCAGTGGAATATTATGAAAACGTTATAAAATTGTTTAGGATTTTTCTGACGATTCTGATGACGATGAATTAAAACGCGAATATGTTGATGAATCAGAACATACCAAAGTAAATAAAAAGAAGTATAAACATAAACACAGTGGACCAATGGTCACAAATACAACTTTAACCATTTTGAGAGTGTGTGGAAAATATTTACAAATGTCAAGGCTTTTAAGATCAATTGCAGTTGCAGTTATACAAAGTATGATCCAATTTTTTGAAATTTACTTCTACACAGTGCATTTATTTTTCACTGCTGATCTTGTAAGTTTATTCTATGCAATCTTTTTTTTATCGTTTAATGTAGTAATTTGATAATAAACCTGTTATTTATTATTCTTTCAGCAAATAAACAGTGAATCTATGTATAGTCCACGATTAAAATTATTACTTAATCGTATAAAAGACAACTTAATAATTAGTGAAAATGATACAGATGATAATGCAAATTCAAATTGTAATAATAAAGTGAGGCAGCCACATTTGTCTTCTAGCGTAACTTTGACACAACCTGAAAACCTTTATGGATTAACTGAACGTATTGTAGCTGTTGAATCATTAATATTTTTAGGACAACAGTATGAAAACTTAAAACCTTATTTAGAGCACCTCCTTGGGAGTAGTCCACAAAGAGGATTTTTACATCATTTTTATGCACATACGATTGTATGTACTACAGATTTAAGAAAACCAGTTTATATGGCAGTAGTATCACAAGCATTTGATATAGCCAATATTTTAAATTTAATGAATAAAGTCAATTGGGAAGTAACAGATGTCATGTCTCAGCATAGTAATTATATCGACACTTTATTGGAGGTACACTCATTGCAGTTTCATAATATATCTATATAACGTGACATTAGTATTCTAACTTATATATTTTACTTATTCTTATTTATATTGGACCTAGGAGATAAACGTATTAAATAAAAAATTAAATAACATCGCAAACTTTATTCCTCTGTCTGATGAAGTTCATGCTTCCATATGGGAAAATGTTGCACATTTAATTACACATACTTTAGTAGAAGGGTATGTACAATATATATACCATTTTGTCTTCTCTGATACGATAAATTAAATGATAAATCTACAAAAAAATTGATAAAGTATTATTTCATATTATTCAATAAATTTACATTATATAAAAAATTTTTTCATTATAGCTTCTCCTGTGCAAAAAAGTGCACAAATGGTGGAAGAGCATTAATGCAACTTGATTTTACACAACTAAAATCAAAGTTTGAAGAATTATCATCAACTTTAAAACCAATGCCACATAAAAATTATGTAGAATCGTATATTAAAGCTTATTATTATCCAGAAAATAGTTTGGAAGAATGGATCAAAGAGCATAAGGTAGTTCAAAGAATTTATTTTGTAAATGTTATTATTTTATATTTGTATAATTCTCTTATTTTTAGGAATACTCAGTAAAACATTTAATAGGATTAATTTCTTCAGCCTGTCAAAATAACAAAAAAACACGTCAGCGCTTAATTGCCAGTGTAGATAATGAACAAAGACCTTGTAGATAGCATCAAATAATACATTATAGTACAGCACAAGATTTTGTTGAAATAGAGATTATCTAAAGAAGGTATAATATCATCTATATATGCATACATGTGTGCGTGCATGTGTGTGTAGAACTTTTATATATATATATATATATATATATATATATATATATATACATACATAATACAGAGAGAAACACATACACACACACACGCAATATTATTAGTAATTATTAAGAACGATTATTCTCGAAAATACGATATATTAAATCTTAAATTGTTTTACTGCATTATGAATTTAATGAATACATTTAATGCATAATTATTTTTACAGTACATTTTATTAACTAAAGGCACTTTTTACTATATAAATGTGTAGAATAGTTTTATTCCAACAGTAATGTTCAAGATGATTTTGTTTATTTAGGTCTAAATGAGGCGTTTTTTATTATTTTTATTGTTTTGTTGTTATTAATCATTTAAGTGAATAGACTAATATGAATCTCTGTAATACAAAAAATAGATATTTAACATAATATTATTTATATAAGGTAAAAATATTTGCGCTAACAAAATGACAAATGCATTGTAATTATAATATAAAGTGATGGGAGCTTTTTATTTGACTATAAAAAAGTATTAAGACTTTCAAAAAATTAACATTAAACAAAAATAGATCTGCATATTCCACTGATATAATGTATGCACATGTATAAGTGCATAATCTGAATTTATCATCGATGGTTTCAGAATCTTAATGACTATAATGTGAATCTCAAAAAAAATATGTGAATTCATAGGAAAAAATATGTGGGTTACTTTTTTCTCAAATATAAAGTTTAATTATACTATATAATAAATTAAGGTAACAGTGTTGTACAGTTATAAGATACATATATGCAAAATCATGTATTTTGTATGATTCTTGCGACTAGATAATCATAATAATCTCGCTAATTGCAATTTAATTAATATTTGAAATAATTTAATGAAGTATTAATGAATTAATAACAAGTTACTACAGGCATAATTGTTATAATTATAAGATAAATGAATCATTTTAAAAGGAATCATATAAATATATGTTTGTGTTATGTTATAGTGTCCTTTTATATATTTCCCTTTGTAAAAAAAAGAAAAAAAAAGATAGAATTTATTATTTCAGATATGCTTTAAGCATTAGATTCAGGAATTTAAAGAAATTTTTATTATACAAATTATAATAATGTACATAAACATGTATAGTTTTTAAATTACTTTAACCTCCACTTTATAAAAATTTCCATATAACTAGTATGTTTACCGTAAAAGTATATATGGATTGTGCTATAATAGTGTTTTACATACACTAAAAACCGGAAAAATCCAATTGCACCTTTACTATCTCTATCAAGTTTTTAAATATTTGTATTATTTCAAAAATTACATATGTTATTACATTATTTTCCAATGTCAATCACATTATTTTTGTATTTTTATGAAAGACTGCAAAAGAGATTGAGTACAATTCCGATGTTTATCGATCAAGACGTTCTTTTTCTTTTTTTCTTTAAAATTAATAATATTTAATAGCAAAAATATATAAATATATGACATAATTTTTAGTCTATTAAAGGCAAAAGCCAAGTTTCTTTTTTTTATTTTTGATGTTGTAATTTAACATTTATTGATGCAAAGGAATTTTTGGCTGTTAGTGCAGATAATATGGAGTAAACTAATACAGCTTATTTTCCAATGTCTTTATGATTTAGCACTTAATAACATGTGGCCCCCAAGTTTGACATAACGTTTATACCTATCCTGTTATTCTATTAACAGAAAAGCAAAATATTTTTTAAAAAGATGTGTGTATGTTCATATAATTATTTGATGTGACATCTGCATCAATCGAAATTGATACTATTAGCGATTATCTTGCATGTCATTAAACATGATGATACTATTATAAATATATAATCTGTTTTCGCGCAAAATTAAAAAACAAAATTGGAAAAAGGAAATGAAGGACATGTAATATAAGCAATTTTATTAATAACTTATTTTCAGCACTGATCTATTTCCTGTATAGATCTGCGCGTATGATAATTTTACATCGGGCGGCAGGAAAATATTTTTGCATAGTAATATCAATTTATAAGTAATCAACAAGTATGAGAATCAAGTCTATATTTTGTACATAAGTGATTTTATTACTCCGTTCTCGGCAAAACCTATTATTGTATTGCTATTAGTTAAATAGTCATTATATGCACAATAAAATGTAATATTCAAAAGTGCTATAAATTTGTTATAGAGTGCTCAGGCTTTGGCTTGTTATTAATACAACAAGTACTCTATGGTTATATATCAATGTCTTTCAATTTTGTTCATATTTCTTTTATTATAATAATAGGTATAAATATGAAAAATTGCATGACATTAACAAGAGTCATGTCTTACATCGAAGAGAAATAGATACATGATTGTGCACATATGAATCAATAAGAAACTTTTGAAATAACATTAAACATTTAAAATTATATTATATATTAACAATTAGATTGTACATAAATTTCATAATTTTTTAAAAATGTCAATGTAGAATATAACACAACAGAAGTGAGATAAGTAGTGTGCACATTTTTTATTTTCTTATGAATTTAATGATATTATTTATGCTTATATTTTGTATCAATCCCGTATAATACTTATGGTTGTATATACAATGGAGCATATAAAAAATTATGACTTTTTGTGGAATAACATAGAATTCTATATCACTTTCTCTTCAGTATTAATATCTGAAATATACGATTTTATATATGATAGTTCAATTGTATGCATTTATGTGTAGAAAAACTGAAGAGATATTGGAATGCATTGATTAAGTTTAATTTCATATGAACCCTAAATATGTAATGAATACTGAAACAAGGAAATTTAATAAAAAGCTTTATACTTTAAAACGAAAGAAAATTTTTGTTAGACGATCCATTGCAATAGGAAATGAGTTATGAATTGGTATGAATAATATAGCCATAGAGCCTTCATTAAGATCAGTGCATATTGGTAAAGAAAGTATCATGTTATTCCAAAGCCCGATTTTTATTATCCTTCTCTAAATCTAAATTATATTTTTGCACAGTGTTCCTTTGTTTTTCAACTTGAGATTTTATGAAAGTTAGCTAATACGAATTATTAAAGGAACAGTTTTATAGACTTATAATTGTGATTATTAATATACATTGTTTACTTGTATTTCTTTTTTCTTTCTTTGTAAGTATATAAAAACTGGAATTTATAATTTAATTAAACAGTTGTGAATATTAATTCATATTTCAGTTCTTATCCTACTAATTATAAAAAAGTAATGAAGGATTCACAAGATACATTTTTCATAGAACTTACAATTTGTGTCAGAAATATGGCAACCTAATTCTAACTGTTTGTTATTTAATACTTGCATATAGTAAAAATGTTGGCATTGTGTGAATGTTGTTATATAATAACACGTTCCTTTAACTGATAGTATCAATGAGTATAACTGCAAGTCGTACGATATTTTGCCCCTTATAGTTTGTGCGAAAAAACATGTCCATTTTGTATAAGATATTAATGAATTTCAATTAAAGTGAAGTATGAAAGTGTATGAATTGCTAATAATATAAAAAAATAAAGTAAGACAGGGAAATATTATGCAATTAGACTTACACTTTCACGCACTTCACTAGAACTGGAAGACTACATGGACTGGATGAATTTTGTGAATATCCTGTTGTAGAAAAAGTGGATTATCATTTAGATTATAAATTACATGGTATATCAATGTACTGTATACTTAGCATATGACCACATTAAAACATACAGTCAGAATAAGGCATGTCAATCCATAAGGATGTACAATTTCCTTAATACCACAGCTAAAGTTGTGAATGTTAAAATATTTTTGTAATTGTTACAGCACATTCTTTATAAATATGTATGCTTCTAAAAGTGTTTAAATTATAAGAAAATGCAGTCTGAAAGTATATAACTCTATTCGATAATGTTTTAATTACATCTTATGGGTGGCAATGGACAGCTAATAATAATAATAATAATAATAATAATAATAATAATAATAATAATAATAATAATAATGGTTACAATTTCTCTTAGTTGGCTTCATGATATATTACTATGCTCTTATTATCAATATTATTGGAACACACACCACAGTATGTAAGGAGCATTTCTGAATTGCAGTATCTTTCTTTATCGAAATCATCCCATTGACTCGATCAATGTCAATTGTGCCTTACAGAGCCTCCATATGATAAGTTAAAATAAAAATACAGGTGTATATTTTCCATATCTAAGCCAATTGATCAAAAATAAATATTTGCTCATAATTTGTGGTTACTGGTCAACCATGTAAGGCCTTCATAAAGCCCATCTCCAGTTGTAGCACATGATGGTTGAACATACCAATTTCTGTCCCGTATCCTAGTTAACCCCAACTTTTCTTGAATCTCATGGGGTTTCATCGCTAAATGAAAATAAAATTCTTAAACGAAGTCAATGCATACATTTTCTCATATATAAAGTATATACTACAAAAAATAATAATTCGTATGATAAAGATTATGCTACAATAAATAAAATGTTTATTCTGTTGTTTGCAATATAACTTACCATCAGGAAGATCTTGTTTGTTAGCAAAAATTAAAATAATAGCATCACGCATTTCTCTATCATTTATAATCCGATGGAGTTCTTGACGTGCTTCATCAATTCTATCTCTGTCTGCACAGTCTACTACAAAAATAAGACCTTGTGTTCCTGTGTAATAATGACGCCATAATGGACGTATTTTATCCTGTCCACCTACGTCCTAAAAGAACATACAAAGTAATCAATTCTAATTGCAAATGTTTCACATTTATATTACTATTAATGATAGATATTTTAACACGAACTT
Source organism: Vespula pensylvanica (assembly GCF_014466175.1). NCBI lineage: Eukaryota > Metazoa > Arthropoda > Insecta > Hymenoptera > Vespidae > Vespula > Vespula pensylvanica. Next base: position 1,093,157 of record NC_057703.1, read on the forward strand.
ACCCAGACGTTAAATTTAACATTTTTATAGGTAACAGTTTCTACATTAAATCCTACAGTCGGTATAGTTGTCACAGACTGTCCTAATTTAAGTTTATACAATATTGCTGACATAAATAATTAAGGAATTAAAATATATGGCAGATCTGTTAGATCGTATTCTATCAGAAAGTACTAGTTAATGAAAAACAAATTAGTAAAAGTAGAAAGGATACTAGTTTTTCCTGCAGCATCTAATCCCAACATAAGAATTCGCATCTCCTTGTTGCCAAAAATTTTTGACAACAACTTTCCCATCTTACCAGCTGCTTTCTAGGCACCTGCCACCTGGATTCCATATACTGTATAATATTAGAAAATTCAAGACCTTTTTTTAGTAGTTTAACAATAATACAAGTAGCAGTATCACATCATTTTCAGGTAACTAATTACTCTACCGGATTTACTTTTTAATATATTATTAACGGTTAAAATGCATTTGGTGCAATTTAATTTTTCTATAGATTTATTAATTACTATTGTAGCCTTTTATTAAAGAAACAGTTTGCAATGTATAAATACATAACCTCTGAAGAGCTATAACGTTCGAACAGATAAAAAACGTTTAAAATAAAAATGTTGTACTTCTCGTGAAAAGATATATAAATAAAAGCAAATTAATGATTAATTGAATTATGAATGAAATTGATGAATATTTTAAGACGATGATAAAAAGAAAAAGAAAGAAAACATAAAAAATCTCTGGAATATAAAGTAAAATAAAAACGAGGCTGAGATCTACCTATGTGGGACGAAATTTGTAAATGGATCGCACACGCACGGATAATAATTTATAACTTTACCATTTGGAATATAATAAATTCGTTTTTAATTTGAACACGTAAAAGACAAGCATAACGACCAGTAGGATAACTCTTTTATCGTCGCCCACGCGTTTTACATGACAATCGATGACGAATTTTATTAAGTATGTTGCAGTCTCTCAATCGTATTTTCTTCTGATGAATTAACACGCGCGTCCACACGTTATTTTCGTAAAACTTACCGTAAAACATTTACAAAGATCGATTGTTTTATCGGCACATCGGTACATCACAACACGACACTGCACATAACTTTTTTAATACAGTCGTAATACTGCAGTAACATTACCAAAAACGTTATTTAGGCACGTATAACATAATGCTCCCGCAAGTTCCAAGGAACACACGCGTGCAACTTGAAAGAAAACGCAACTTGAGCTTGAGATCGTTGAAGCATGTATATATATATATATATGTGTGTGTATATATAACTATATATTATATATACTAAATTCACACATAATTTTAGGCGCCACCACATATTGCCACTATACTAGTTCTTTTCATCTATGAAAGGCAATTATGATTAATTTTTATAAAATATTCGAACTTCCTCGAATTGTATCAATCATTTTTCTTGATTTTTCTAAATTATCTATATAGATATATTTGCTATTATACATATATATTTTTAATATAATCGAAAGATTCTTCGGAAAATGGAATGGGCGTGGAACGAACGACTAAACGAATAATTGATTAGCTATGTGTTACGGTAAAGTTAATTCTTTAGAAAGATTAAGAACAATTTGTTTATTTTTAAAGATACTTTTGAATTATTTCTCATTTTTTATAGCATTGTTAATTTTTTTTTTGTTTTGACATTAGTTCTTTCCTTTCAGGATATTTTTTATGATATGATTTTTCTCTTTTCTTTCTTTTTTTTTTTAATGATTCGCGATGATAAAATCGCACGAGAAATTGCTTGTGGCACCATCTAAATTACATTCTTAGAAACTATATACATTTTTTGCTAAAATTAATCTTATCGTCGATAAGCTAAGAGTTAGGTAATTTTTGAGATAAGATTTTTTAATAAAATTTGTAGAAAAGTTATTTGCAACGATCAATTTGGAAAAGTTTGTTAATTATACAAATATAGAATGTTATATAAACGTGTAAAGAGGTTGTAAAATTTTAATCCTTACATGTGAAAATTATATCGAAATATCTGATTTTGAGTTAGAACATGATGTAAGAAATGAATTTTAGAATTTGCATAATAAGACTTTTGCAAAGTTACGAATTTACAAATAAATTGAAGTACATATAAACATTTTCAATATTTTTAGGAAAATTTAACTTTTTTTTAATTTCACTACTGATGGGAAGAGTTATCCAGAAAAAAGCATGAACGATAAACTATTATTTCCTATTACATTAATCTACTATCAAGATAAAATAGGTTAGGTACATACAACACGACTTCCATCAATAATTAAGGTGTTCACCACCTTTCGCTCGTAGCGTATGCGACTTCAGCGACAGGTATGGAGAAAATATGAACTACAAACTCAAACTAAAACAGTCCCCACTATATGCCTATTGCATCAGTGCATTTATTATAAGCTTGTTTAAGTTATACATCCTTCTTACGTGTTACCTAACAACCCAATTAGTTTAAGACAAAAATTATTGTGTAATAAAAATAATGGTGCATCCAAAATTCAAAAAAACAAACAATGAGCAAGATTATACTTTTCAAAAGACAGATTAATAAAAAGTCTTTATTAGTTGTATAAACTTCATGTTTCTTGTTTTTAGTTAAACATACATTAAGTGAAAATTTATTTAAGCAGCTATTCGCCCGGCAGTACTTGCACCGTATAATTTAGATACAGATTTCAATATTTCACAGAAAGATTATCCCCAGTTCGCAATTTTATTTTAAAATAAAATATTTCTCTGTTATTGAAAAAACATTGAAATATGCAACCAATTTCCTGGAGTTATATGAGACCTTGACAAAAGCTAAAGAAGAAAAGCAGAAAAGAAAGAAAAAAGAGAAAAGGTAAAGAAAGAAGAAGAGAAAAATAGCACTGGAAAGATACTGAAACAGTAAACCGCCCCAAAAGTCCACACACGAGGGCCCCTCCCAAGGGTCCCACCCGAGACTATTGATTAATAAAAGTTCTTAAAATCTGTCGAAATATAACCAACAAGGTAAAATGTAATTAATTTAACGTTTAATTG
>NC_057703.1:1096311-1106311 GCF_014466175.1 Vespula pensylvanica
GCCCCTCCCATGCCATCCTTAGAAATTTTCTAAGTCCCCTCGCGGAGACAGATTGTCGACGTCCTCCGATGGCACTCAGTCGAAGACTAAAACAAAAGAAACAGAATAGAAATACGAAAATATGAGATATACACATTGTACTTGCGTAAAACTCTCGTGGGAGCCCCTCCCATGCCATCCTTAGAAAATTTCTAAGTCCTCTCGCGGAGATAGATTGTCAAGGCCCTCGGAAAGCACAGAAGGACATCTGAAACAAAAAAAATAGTATAGCATTTCGAAAATGTGAGAGATACTACATTGTACTTGCGTAAAGTCTTCGTGGGTACTCGCTCCTATGGCATCTTGTGAAAATTTCTAAGTTCTCTTGTCGAAGTCCAAGACACAACTGGACTAGTAACTATAATGATCGGTCAAAAACCCGATTTTGTTGTCATCTCTCGATGCCGAATATCCCCACTTCCCATTTCAGTCTGAAATCAATAATCTTTTGTATATTCGTATTAACTGTTCGTTAATACTCGCTCCTATGGCATCCTATGGAAATTTCTATGCCCCCCCATGGAAATGGACTGTCCACGTCCTTGGAAAGTGCAGCGGAAATCTGAAACAAAAAAGAAAGCATAGAATGTGGAAAATATTAATGATACTACATTGTACTTGCGTAAAGTCTTCGTGGGTACTCGCTCCTATAGCATCTTGTGAAAATTTCTAAGTTCTCTTGTCGAAGTCCAAGACACAACTGGACTAGTAATGATCGGTCAAGGACCCGATTTTGTTGTCGTCTCTCGATGCCGAGTATCCCCACTTCCCATTTCAGTCTGAAATCAATAATCTTTTGTATATTCGTATTAACTGTTCGTTAACAGTCGCTCCTATGGCATCCTGTGGAAATTTCTATGTCCCCCCATGGAGAAGGACTGTCAACGGCCTGCGAAAGTGCAGTGGAAATCTGAAACAAAAAAAATAGTATAACATTTCGAAAATGTGAGAAATACTACATTGTACTTGCGGAAAATCTATGTCAGTACTCGGTTCGTTGGCATTCTGTTAGAATTTGTAAGTCTACTCGTTGAAGTAATCAAAGACTGTCACAGGTCCGATTATATTATGTTTGCGCGTAGCCAAGATTCCACGATGATAAATTCTAAAGCAATGATGATATAAGAGGGGAAACGAAAAGGAGAAGTTTGTGGAGACTGTAACCCGCTCAGTGGCCCACATCCTTGTGCCCCTCCTATGGGTTCCACCCGAAACGTTTGATACAACGTTGTAATATGCTGCCATTGTGACGTTAATATTTCAAGTTTTAATTCTAAAACAAAACAAATCGTATAGATTATTGATTGATTGAGTAATCCAATTATGTATTTACATTAACTATCATTTTCGAAACGTCCGTACAGCTAGTACTACGATGTGAATAGTGGAAATTCGTGACAAGACTGGACGCACTGTGAAAGTCAATCCTCTTATATCTCTTCACGAGTGGTAGAGTATCCCCACTACGCCATTTTACTCTGAAACATAAGAAATTGTATAAAATATTGAATGAATGAGTGATAAATTTATGTAGTTACACTAACTCTTTTTCTTACTTACGGGGCGTGTGCACTGCGAGTACTGCGATGTTTACTCATTGATAATGGTGGCAAGAATGAACCATTGTCCGTCAGTTTGTCTCCTTATATCGTATTATGAGTAGTAGAGTATCCCCATTAAGGCATTTAACTCTGAAACAAAAATTGTATAGAATATTGATGAATGAGTGATAAAATTATGTGTTTACATTAACTCTTCTCTATTGCTGAGAACGCGTATTCCACGAACTGCCATGTGTACTTGTTGAAATTCAAAGCAATTCTGAACTAGTAACTGTCAAAGTCGGTCGACTTTGTTGTTTGCCACGGGTGGGAAAGTATCCCCACTTTACCATTTAATTCTAAAATAAAATGATTCGCATAAAATATCGAGGGAATGAGCGGTATAATTACGTAGTTGCGTTAACTGTTTGTTATTACTTGTAAGGAATTTGCACTTGTCGGCGTACAAAGCAAAACTGAACTAATAAGTGTTATAGTCAATGACAAGTTTGATTTTGTCGACCTTATGAGTAATCATGGACCGCCAGATTAAAATATAAGTTTAACGGAGAATAATTTATTATCATAGTATTCTTTTGATATTTCCCGTGTCATAATGTTTAGTCGATTTCACTTTTGTTTATGTATTAGTTCATTTAACTACGCGTACTTTTATATTGTTTAATTGAATCTAAAATTATCAGAAATATTAATTTTATATTTATCTAAAGTATTAATTTCAAAATCTCATTTAGATATTCACTCGTTGGAGTACAAAGAAAGACTGATTCACTTATAATCGATTAAAGATTGGTTTTCGTTGACGTTACAGCTATTCAGTCACGGGTAGTTACAAATTAAACCTAAAAGAAAATAAATTGAAATTATTTAATATTTAATCAAATTTGTTATTGTTTACGTATTAGTTTATTTAATTCCGTGTACTTTTATTTTGTTTAATTAAATTATAAATTGTTAAAAGTATTAATTTTGAACTTGTCGCACTTCGGAATAGATAGCTTGGTTAATGAGTTGTGTTATTATATCGTACTTTGTTCCTTTAAATAAATGTGTGAATAGTACAATGCAATATTGTGTATCATACTAATTTATTTACATCTATATATATATATATATATATATATATATATATATATATATTTGAATTTCTGTGCTTAACTTATGAAATATATGGTTGTATGGATATGTGAATAAACTTGTAATACGTATATATATATTAATATATGTAGGGAAATATATATATATATGTACGTATATGCGTTTATATAAATGTTTTATAAATGTTGTGTTTTATAAATGTTGCGTTTTATAAATGTGTGTGTATATATATATATATATATATATATATATATATATCTTTTGTTAAGGATAGATATTTTTTGATAGAAAATTTTTATCATTTCTAAAAGAAAAAATAAGATCTGGTTGATGGATGGCGCATGCGTGTGATGCCGCATACGCAGGCGCGCATATACATGCAAGCACGACACCTATATAACATTTAGTGTCTACACGAACGTCACATGAGAGTGTGAGGTTTGATTTATTGATTGTATGCTTTTCGAAATATTTGTAGTAACATATTACAGAACAGAACTGTGTTAACGTCATTTTATTATTTTACAGGTTGCAACATGGATAAAGATCACATTCTTTCTTTTTAATTTCCTTCTTTTACTCATCCTTTCACCTTGCACTTTGGAATCCTTCTTTTTTCCCCACTCGAAAGAATATCCGTATAAAAGTGTAGAAGCATGTGTATTTTTGAAGGTAATTGAAAATAGTATAAGACTACATCTTCTATATAAATCATAAATTTTATCTCATTAAGAGGTTATATTTTTATTTATTTAGTTTTTGTTTTTTCTTTTTGGTTATATTTCTTACGCCAAGAACATGAAAAAATGTAATAAGATCGATCCTTCCAAAGAGATCTTTAGAAAACATCTTCTGCACGAACCTTGATGTAAATGTCAACGAATATCGTAGCAAGATATGCTGAGAAGAAAAAGGAGAATCATATACATGCCCGGATGGTTGGAGGGGCGTCAGACATCGATAAGAGAAATCGAATCAAGCTTGCTACGTGGAATTGTGAAAGTAAAGGTGTATCGTTCCTTTCGAGTCAGGTTAGGTCTAATGGACAAGTTCTGTGCATACCTGTTGCTCTCACTATTCTACGTTCGTTTCATTCCGGTTCTTTTACTCGTTTTATCGACACTCTCCGCTTGCGTTTCTCTATCAGCGAGTTGATAAAAAAATTAACGCGATAATACATACGTGATAACGGGATTCCGTTTTACAGAAGTCATTCCTTAGTGTCAAATACAGAGTTTTGACCATCATGGAGAATTTGAAAAGAAAATTGGAGGACTACGGTCAGGAACATCTGTTACAATATTGGGATCAGTTATCGCAAGAGGAGAGGGACGTATTGGAGAAAGAAATTTTAGAATTAGACTTAATCGAATTGACGTCTTATTACGATAGAGCAACGTCCTCCTTATCAACTGTTAAAAATAAATTAGACGATAAAATACAACCCATACCGGAAAATAATATTGTTTCTGGAGAAGCATGTACTAAAGAAGAATTAAAGATGTATAATTCATTGGGATTGCAAGAAGTAGCGAATGGACGTGTCGCTGTTTTATTATTAGCTGGTGGACAAGGTACTCGTTTAGGCGTTACATACCCTAAAGGTATGTATGAAGTTGGATTACCGTCCCACAAAAGTCTATTTCAATTACAAGCTGAAAGGATACGTAGATTGGAAACCTTAGCAGAGAAATATTGGGGAAAGAAGGGTGAGATAATATGGTATGTAGTATTTTATATAATTGTTTATTTATTACATGAAATGAATCAAATAATATATTATAAAAGCATTATTACATCAGGTATATAATGACTAGCGAAGCTACACACGATTCTACAATCATTTTTCTTCGAGAAAATGATTATTTTGGTCTAAAAGAGAAAAATGTAATGGCCTTTAAGCAAGGTATGCTACCTTGTTTCACTCTAAACGGAAAGATTATCTTAGATGAGAAACATAAGATATCAAGAGCACCAGATGGAAATGGTGGATTGTACAAAGCATTGAAAGTCCAAGGAGTATTAGACGACATGGTACAACGCGGTATTCGTAGTATTCATGTACATTCCGTAGATAATATCTTAGTAAAGGTAGCGGATCCTATATTTTTGGGATATTGTTTATCCGTATCAACGGATTGTGGTGTTAAAGTAATTGAAAAATCTTCACCGTCCGAGCCAGTAGGAGTGGTTTGTAAGGTAATAACAAGACGAATTCGTAAAATGTTATTTATTTCTTCTACTACCATTCGTATCTTCTTGCTTTAGGTGGACGATCATTATCAAGTCGTCGAATATAGTGAAATTTCAAAAGAAACGGCGGAACTTCGACAAGACGATGGTCGACTTGTGTTCAATGCTGCGAACATATGTAATCATTATTTTACTGTAGATTTTTTGTTGGCACTTGGCAATAAGTACGAGGCGTCGATGGAATTACACGCAGCGAAGAAGAAAATTCCTTACATCGATGATAATGGAAAGAAATGCACTCCAACCAATCCGAATGGTATTAAAATTGAAAAATTTGTATTTGATGTGTTCAAATTCGCAAAGAATTTTGCTGCCTGGCAAGGTATTCGCGAAGAAGAATTTAGTCCTCTTAAGAATTCGGATTCTGCCAAGCAAGATTGTCCCTCTACTGCACGTCGTGATTTACTTTGGCTTCATAAGAAGTGGTTGTTAAATGCGGGTGCGCAAAAAATTAATGGAGATGTTGAAGTATCACCTTTACGTTCATACGCGGGTGAGAATTTAACTAATATCGCGCAAGACCAATCGTTCGAAGGACCTAGTGTTATCGAATAATATCTATGAAACTTAATAGATCGCATTAAGGAAGATTTTTCAATTGATATTTTATTACTATCCAAGGGATATAAAACATTTGTATTTCTTCAGTATTGTTAGAGAAGAATGGAAATATTCCTATTCCGTTTTCATTAAATCATTCGTATGATACAATGTTGGACAATATTGAATTAAATTAACAATTAACATTTACAATTGCAGTTCTTGTTTCTATGGAACAATTAGTCAATGCGTTGTGAGTCAATACAATAGCTTTTTAATGATTCATGATGTGTCTACGAAATAATTTATCAATATTCAATTATTGACGTATAATTTCGTAGATAGACCACAAATCATTGACAAACTATTCCACAGAAATGTCTACGTTAATTGTTATTAATCGTTAATCGATTAAAATAGTGTTCAACATTGCTGTATTCAATATGAGATATAAAAAGAAAATTTTTTATCGGTGTGCGATTTTTGATAACGAATGTATATATTGCGATCTAGTCGATTATCGAGCAAGATACCAATATTATACAATATCAATGGTATGTAACATCTGTTTATTAAATATATCTTTCTAATGAATGCAATATGATCGTTTAAAGAGATACGATATAGTATAATTTGCCACATCGTGTTTGTTAATGTTAATAATAATTGTTAATATTAATAATTCTTTTTGTATTTTTGTTTTTACCAATATCGACGTTATAATGGTCACTATATTATCGATTTTACGATCATTACTGCATTATCAATATTACGATGCTTACTGTATTATCGATAATACGATGGTTACTGTGTTATCAACGCAACGATGGTCATTATATTATCGATTCTATCGATAAACTAAATTACTTCTTTCAAATGATAAAAGATTGAAATATTAAATGCCAATAATAGATTGGTGGTAGTTTTAAACTTTTTATTTCTTTTATTTTAATTCGTCTACAAGAATTATTTATGAAATTGCAATATATAAGATGCTAATATTTCGGTAACGCATATTTATCGTTCCACATGTTTGATGAAGAAACAAAATGATAACGAATACGAATGAACAGATTTATGAAAATCCGTTATACTAAAAAATTTTACAACTTTGATAATATTAAAATAAAATTAAAATGTGATCTATCGTGTGTTTATATATATATATATATATATATATATATATATATATATATAATATAAATACATTCGCGGTATTAATCATAAGTCTACATAAATATATACAGATACAATTTATTATAACATTCTGTATATTTTTATCCTTACAATCCATGTATATGCATAATACGCTAATTTCTGATTGTATGCCCGTGACTATTAAGTAGACTAATGTAAATTTTTTTTTCTTTCTTTTTATCTTATTTTTTTTCTTTTTTTTTTCTTTTTCTTTTACTCATCGTGTATACATATAGTGCCTTACATATTAATTATGTATACGGGGAGTAAAATAGGAACTGTGGTCGCCTGATGTACTTAAAACTTATTTACTTATTTACTTATTTACTTATTTTTCAGTAACATGACTACTACGAGCGATATTAAACGTTATCGGATGAAATAAAAAAAGAAGGATCTCGAGTCTGTTTCAGGCACGATCTTCCCAAAATAAATTGAAGATTAAATTTAGAAAGAATAATATATCGACAAGAGAGAAAGAATATCTAGAAGAACATATTCCTTTAATAAATGAAGATTTTTCTCTCTGTGTCTATAAGAGAACCCATATATAAAAATGGCTGTTTTGGACGAAGTTAATGGGTTTTCTTTCTTCTTTTTTTTGTGTTTTTTTTTTTCCTTCATTTTTTACTCTTCCGTACAAACAGGCCGCAAAAAGGCACCGAGCAACGCGATTTTTTTTTCCACGAGCTCCTAAATCTCAAAATCATGAATTATACTTGGACAGAATAAATTGACAAGAGCAGAGAAGAAGAAGAAGAAGAAACAAGAAGATTTAGATGAGGAAGAAGAAGAAGAAAAGAAAAAGAAAAAAAAGGAAGTAGAACGAAAGATTTTACAAAAATCTAAAAATCGAACGAGTTATTTCGTTAGACACTTCGTGGATCATTGAATTACTTGATAGATATACACACACACACACACGCCAATGAAACTCTTATGAATCTCGTATCATATTCAATAAGGTATGTTAATGAAACGTTTCACGTTAATTTCATTAATCGATATATTTATTATTATATTATTTATCATGTAAGTAATCTTCGAATTTTTTATTTCCCCTTTCCTCTTTTCTTTTTCGTGTTTTTTTCCATTTTCTCTTTTTCTTTTCTTCTTTTTTTTTTTTTCTTTTTAAATCGAAATAGAGATTTAGAGAAAAAAAATTACTCCTTTCGTTGGCGATGCTCTATTATTCCTTTTCTTGTGTCACGTCTAGCTGTTCAGGATGATTCGTTTTCCCTCTCTCTCCCTCTTTCTCTCTTTCTCATCCTTTTTCTCTCTTTCTGTTCCTTTTGGTCTCTCTTTCCAGCAAGGAAATACTCGCGTTCTACGTGAAATACGTCGACGTCGAATCGATGGAAACGTCGCGCGCATCCGTATTAAAGCTGAGCTTTTCTCTCGTCCACAGAGTCGACCGATTCTATCCTTTTTCCATCTCTCTCTCTCTCTCTCTCTCTCTCTCTCTCTCTCTCTCTCTCTCTTTTTATCTCTATTTTTTTAGATTTTCTCTCTCTCTCTCTCTCTTTCTCTGTCTGCCTCTCTCTCTCTCTCTCTCTCTCTCTCTCTCTCTCTCTCTATGTGTGTTTCGCTCACTTTCTTTCATTCTATCTCTCTTTATCACTATCTACATATCTATCTATCTTGTGCAATGCAATTTTCTTTTTTTGCTAACGAAATATTTTCAACATTTTCCAAACTCTTCTACAAAATCCTTTTCATTTGAGATCAGCGGCAGCTTTTTTAATTTGAAAAAACAATCTTTCCTTTTTTTTTTCTTTTTTCTTTGTTTTTTTCTTTTACCAAAACGCAGAGATGCTTTGTGAAATTTTGACGGACGAGTAATAAAAGGCGAATGTTAAGCCATTTGTTCATCGCTAATTATTATTGTTATTATTATTATTATAATTATTATTATCATCATCATTACTATTATTATTACTATTATTATTACCATTATTATTATTATAATTATTATTATTGTTCTTGTTGTTGCTCTCTGGAGAACAAATGGAGAATAAATGATATACTCTTTTCTTTTATTTTTTTCTTATACGTTTCCTTATTCATTTCTTTTCCTTCTTTTTATTATGTTTTTTCTTGTTTTCTTAATTTTTATATTAGGAAAATGTGCACGAGAGATTTGAAATATGTTGGACGAAAAGTCTTTCTCTTTTTATTATTTATTAATTAATTTATTTTTATTTTTATTCGAATAGGACGATTGCGATTACTCCTTAAATGTTAACATTTAATTTCATCTGAGGTTTCTCTCACTCTCTCTCTCTCTCTCTCTCTTTCTCGCTCTCTCTGTACACGAACACACGTTCGATATAGCTAATCTAAAGGATTTATAAACTCGTTTGCGCTCGCGTAGTGCTTGCTAATTATTAATTAGTTTGAAGCCACGCGACTACTTGGATGACCTTTTGACACGTTACAAACGAGACCGGTGATAAAAAATTGATAACGAACGACGTTATATCTTTTCACTCTCTCTTTTTCTTTTTTTTTCTTCCTACTTTTTTTTCTTTTTTTATCTCCCTTTGAATTTTTTCTTCAAGAGAGTAAGATCATTCAAATCGTTTGGCTTGATCATCGATCGTTATCCTTTTATCTCGTTTCCTTCTTTTTTATCCTTTTTAATCTTATTCTTTTTTTTTGTTTCGTTTTTCTTTTTTCTTTTTTAAACTCAAAGGCTCACGTTCGAACCTGCTTAATCCTAATTACCATAAATATTTTGTACTTTGATCGAAATATTCGTCTGGTATTGTTTTTCTCTTTTATCGCGCGAAACAATTGGACGCACGGCGTTAATTAAAAAAAAAAAAGAAAAAAGATGAACAAATAAAAAATCGTGTATTCGTAAGTCAAACAATATAAAAAATAAAAAAAGGAAATTCGCATTTAATTGAAAAGAAAGAACGAGATATATTGTATATACTTACGTGCAAAATTGAAAGTTCAAAGAAAAAAGAAAGAAAAAGAAAGAATTAATAAATAAAACAGGAAAACAAAATGAATTCTTTCGAGAACTCAATTAGGATCATCATTATCATCATCATCATCTTTTTATCTCCTTTTAAACACATTTATTTGTATTGGCAAGTTGGATGGCTTACATGCTAAAAGTAGAAGATAATAAACAAAAAAAGGAAGAAAATTAAAATAAAAAAAGAAATAAACCAAAAGTAAAAAAATAAAATAATGTCAAATAAAATAAAATAAAATAAAATACAGAGACCATATGAGTGAGTAAAAGGATGGAAAAACAAACTTACAAAATAATATAAGCGAAAAGAACAAATAAAGAT
>NC_057703.1:1111311-1118811 GCF_014466175.1 Vespula pensylvanica
TTCTTTTCTCTTATTTTTTTGTTTTTTTTTTTCTTTATCCTTCATTCCATACAAACAAACACGTTTACCCCGTCACCCCGAAGTAATTATTATTCAATAATTTTAACGACGATGTTTCTGATCCTCCTTCTTTTTATTTTCCTCTCTCTTTCTTTAGCTCCTTTTCATTATTCTCCAATTTTAATGACGTCGATTTATTAACCCCTCTTTTTATTTTTCTCCCTCTTTCTTTAGAGTCTTTCCATTATTTTCCTATTATTTATTACGTTTATAGTAAAGTATGTCGATCTCCGTGTATATCGTACGTGTCATATACGCGTTTTCACTTCGTTCGAATATCGTCTTGCGATTATTTAATTAATTAATAATTTTATTAATCAATTAATTAATTAAAAAGAAAATAATAGAACAAAGTAAGTCCATTGACGAAGATTATACGGTACAGAGATTATATAGTATATTAACGATCTATTATGTATATTATTTCGTTATATTAATAAAAAAAAATATATGTGTATATATATATATATATGTATATAAGATAGTTCGTATTCCTGTTGACGATTTCATTTCGAATCGGTTTTTTAAATCAATTGAAAAAAAAAAAAAACTAAAATATATCTATTAATTAACCATCTCACGTGCGTCGAAACGGATTGATCGAGTTGTTAACATATTTTTATTATTAGTCATTTTCTTTTTAACTTACCATTTTATTTCCTAAAATTTTTTTTTTATATGCTGTATTGTTTCAGTTTCCTTCTTCTTATCTCGTTATATTTATTTATCGCTTTCTTTCCCTATTTTCTTCTCTCTCTCTCTCTCTCTCTCTCTCTCTCTCTCTCTCTCTCTCTCTCTCTCTCTCTCTCTCTCTTTATTTCTTTTTCTAATCCTTTGCCTGTCAGATCCCCTCCTCAACACCGCGAATAGATTTGTACTCTGAATGAATTCCTCTTTCTTCCGTTTTGTCTCTTTTTTTTTTTATTTCACGTGTAAATTATTATTATTATTTTATTATTATTTATTTATTTATTAATTCTTTTATTTTTAAATTTATTTATCATCTCCTTTGAAAACGCAAATCGCGTATTCGCCTTTCTCTTTCTCGTTCTTTTTTTTATTATTTTTTTTATTTATTTATTTTTTATTATTATTATTATAGAGAGCTTCAAGGCAAGAAGTGATTTTCTTTGTACCGATTAGAACACTTGGATATTCGCAGTTTTCGAACGATCCAAGATTAAAGATTTTTTTCTCCATCTTCCTTTTCATCTCTCTCTCTCTCTCTTTCTCTTTTTCTTCCTTTTTACTTGTTTTATTTTTTCAATTTGACATGAAAGTATTGTTAAAGATTTTCAGATAATGTGACTCCTTGTCTCTCTCTCTTTCTCTCTCTCTCTGCCTCTCTCTCTCTTCTATGTTCCTCTCCTTTTTTCTTGTCCTTTATTTTTATCTTTATCTTCTTTTCTTTTTCCGAGCCGTGGACTTGTCGCGAGAATCTTGAGATAAACATGTAACGCTCTGTTTGCCGATTAATCGACAAATATAACAGTTATTTATTATTATCTCATCCACATCCTTATCATCATCATCATCATCATCATTATCATCATCATCATTATCATTATCATTATTATTATTAATATTATTATTATTATTATTATTATTATTATTATTATTATTATCATTATTATTATTATTATTATCATTATCATTATCATTATCGTTATCGTTATTTATTTTATCTTTAAAATTTACACTGAAATGATCGAGAAAACAAAAGCGGGATGCAGCATTCGTGCGATTATCCAGATCAAAATCGCCGATAAATATATTTTATTCGACAGGATTAACACGGCTATCGTTTATTCTCTCATTCTGTCTAATTCTTTCCCTTTCTCTCTTTTTTTCCCCTTTTCTATTTCGTTTTTACTTTTTCTAATTCTTTTCTATCCCCGCTAGTGATTCGTATACAAGAGTTACGCATTCGTATACATTTTTTCATGAAATACATATACATACACATATTTATATATGTATGCTCGTATTTACATACATCACACGTATGTTCAAGATTTGAAAATGATAAAGAATGATGAAAAACTCAATTTTATTTTTGAAATTCTTTTCTCTCTCTCTCTCTCTCTCTCTCTCTCTCTATCTTTTTCTCTCTGTGTTTTCTCTATCTTTATTTCTTTCTATTGTCAATGATATATAAATCTTGATCATATTTTCATTCGTCTAAATCCAATCGATCGAGGAGAAAAGATCTTATTGATCTTACGTCGATCGATCATTTTTTATTTCTCTCGCGTTCCCGTCCACAGCCGGTGTCAACTCGATTTTGTCGTATTTCTTTGCTTTTATTTATTTATTTATTTATTAAGTCTGCACGCGTGCTATCTCTATCCACTTTCCGTTTCTCAACAGTGGCAGCATTTTAATCCGTTTTTTTTTCCATTGAATATGATTTCGATGAAATAGCTATAGTGCTTCTTAACACCTATGATTAGTATACTTCGAGTATTGTGTACAACCTAGCAGCTATACGTCATAATAATAATAAAAATAAAAATAATAATAAAAATAAAAATAATATTAATATAATAATAATAATAATAATAATAATAACCTAACGTCCAATGTAATTCACTTAAATCTCACCAAGCGGATTTATTATAAATGATCGATAGATCAATCTATCCAACTATTTATCTATTCACTTATTTTTTTCTCCTTTTTAATCATGCTCTCCTACTTTTTCTTCGTTCATCTTATTTTTTTTTAATTCTTCGACATTATACATATTGCTAAGTTATTTTTTTTACTTTTTCTAAATATATCTAACTTTTGTATAGGTGTAACGTATATAACTATCTAATAATAATAATAATAATAATAATAATAATAATAATAATAATATTGTGAAAACGTATAGATGGGCGTAAAACTTAGGCTGATAACTTAATAAGTATATATATGTGTGTATATATATATATGTATGTATATATATATTATTATATCTATATATATATATAAATATATAAATATATTTATATACATACATATGCACATACATATATTATTGATCAAATTAGCACTCGCATGTATTATTAGTAGGAACCATTTTAAAACTATATATTTTTTCTTTTCGAGATGGTAGACACCTACATTACTTTTCAACATATATATCACGTCAAGATGAATCTCACTCGATCTAATTGCAATCAATAACTTTTCCTCGATCAATCTTTTTATATATATATATATATAAATTCGAGTGAAGATTATACGAAATCGAAGAAAGAGGAAGATCTCCTTCATTAAAAGAAAAAAGAAAAAAAAATAAAAAGAAAAAAAAACAACGAATAGAACAAAAAACAACTGATAATAAGAAAAACGTAATCGTTTTTTATATTATCTGTAGATAATATGATTGATTTTTTGAGAATCTTTTTCCATTCGCCCTTGCTAATTCGAACAATACTCTAAATTTAATTAGAGTGAATAGATTTTGCTTTAAAACCAATCGAAAGGATTCTAAGACTTAAGTACTACGTCATGGCAAGTCCCCCATAGATAAAAGAATATTATTAATTGATAACAAAATGGCGGAGCTTATTTAAATAAGGACGAAGGTTCGACGTTGAACACAATTCAGTGCAATTCGTTCCTAATCGTCCTAATTTTTTCTCTCTCTCTCTCTCTCTCTTTCTCTCTCTCTCTCTCTCTTGCTGTTTCTTTTTGCCTTTTTTTGTTACATGAGGGAAGACGATAAACTAATTAATTAATTAATTATTATTTCTTGTTTTCGTTAAACACGTCATATAAAAATTCATTCCTTTCTATCTTATCTTCAACCATTTGTTTGTTTGTTTCTTTCTTCCTTCCTTCCTTCCTTCCTTCCTTCCTTTCTTTCTTCTTTTCTTTCTCTCTTTGCATAAAATTATGTATATGTTCGTGTTCTCATCATTCTTTTCCAACATCGAACGTATATACACGTATACCCTTTGTCTCATTAACTTTTGGTCTCCCATAGGCGTCGATTTATATATTATTACTATTTTTTTTTGTAGTCAGTTTAAAAGTAGATATATGCATCTCTAAAATCTTGTAGGGTAATCTAGGATCTAGCTCTACGCGTATATCCACTATCTCGTGTGCGTGTGTATGTGTGCATGTGCGTGAGTGTTATGTTTCGTGTATATGTTCCCCTGTCTCTGTGGTATACTATACTTCTCTATAAATCTAGACAATATATATTTTCCCTCAACATTCATATATAATAATTAATAATTAATAGTTAATAATTGATGATAATAATAATAATAATAATAATAATAATAATAATAATTAATAATAATAATTAATAATCATAGTGTAGAGTAATAATATAATATCTTTTTTTTTCTTTTCTTCTTAAACGCATACACGACGACGACGTATGTCCTTTTCGATTCTCTTTTTCTAACATAAAAATGAAAAAAAATGAGAAAGAGAGAGAGAGAGAGAGAGAGAGAGAGAGAGAGAGAGAGAGAGAGAGTGAAGGTGAATGAGAAAGAGAGAGAGAGAGAGAGAAAGAGAGAGAAAGGAAAAAGATCTTTATCATAGGGTATAATACGATATCGGATTTAATATAATCATTGACGATTAATACTTAAATATCATCGAACGAATATTATTAGATCTAAAGTCTAATAGCGTCATCTAATTTAATCTTAATAATATAATACGTCGTCGTTTAAAATACGTCGTCGCGTGTTTGCTATGTATGTACGTGTGTGTGAATGTTGCGCGTGTGTGTGTGACAGAGTGTATCCGTGTGTTTTTTATGTATATTCGGATTGCCAATTAATCATTAATTTTCATTCTTGAGATTCGTCTTGGTCTGCTCTATCACTTATAGTTTAAATCGTGTGCACTGAGGTAGTCGGATGGAATAAGTGTTTATTCTTGTTTCTTTTTTCTTTTTCCCTTTATTATTATAATTTTTAGCTTCTTCTTTGACTTCTTCTTTGTTTCGTTATTTCTTTCTTTTTCTTGTCTTTCTTTATTTGTTTTCTATTATATTCGCACGTTTAGATGTATGTATGCACGAAAACGAAGAACTTAAGAAGACTTGTTCGAAGGGAAGCATAATCGTGAGTTTAAAAATATGATATATGGTTGATGGAATTACGAGGAGGATTATTTAACTCTCTCTCTCTCTCTCTCTCTTTTATTCTTTCCTATGACCATCACCAATATCATCAGCATCATCGTGATCATCATCACCAACATCATCATCACCATTACCATCACCATCATCATCGCCGTGATGACCTTTGTCATCTCCGTCAATGATTACTCATATTCGTAAGATCAGCTGTTTATAATTTATTAATCTGCCTTCACAACCTCAGGTTCTTCGTTTTCACTGAAATCATCCTCCTCAGCAGCCGAGGACTCAGCTTCGTCCATGATCGTGGGATGTCTGTCTTGCGATAGATCTTGTCGATCCTCGTGAACAACTCCTGGTCCTCTACCTTCGTCCCTACCGATCATAGGATACTCCTCGAGACCGCGGCCACCTAATTTATCCATAGCGCTCATGTGCGCCATTTTAGCGGCGTGTGCAGCTGCTACAGCGGCCGCTTGTTCTGGGCTCAGGCCCATCGTCGTTAATCCAGAGTTTTCAGCGATAAATTGAAGATAAGTATCGAGTATGGCAGAACCAGTGGCACTCGCGTTGTGATGACCCGGATGTAAGTGTCCGGGTGGATGGAGAGGAGCTGTATTAGGCTCTCGATTTCCGTGCATAGTGTCTAAAGATTTAGCGGCTATCGCTGTAGCCGTTGAACTTTTGTTATTACTTGCAGCCGTGTTATTGCTGCTAGCGGTGACCTTCGTGATGACCGTATTGTTGTTAGGAGTTGGCGAACCGTACCTGAGACTCAACGGTAACGTTAGATCCTCCGGGTCGTCGCCACCGCAAACGCTACTCCCTGCTTCCGACGGTGCACCTCTTGGTAATTCCAGTCTCATGTCTCCTCTACGTGGACCGGTCGGACTCGCTCTTGCACGTAATTCTGCTGGGCTAACCTTAACCCCAGCCTTTGCCAATAAACGCGAAGCCAATTCTGGATCGAACGGGCTTGGCATTGGCAATACTGGTAAATCCTTCGTGCTAATTCCACGATGTTGCCTTGACATGTGGGAATGCAAAGAATTCCTAGACTTCGCCACGGTACCACAGAGAACGCAACGATAACCTGGACAGATCGTATGCTTGTCCTCCAGGTGCGTACGCAATGTATGAGCCGATCGATAGATTTTCCCACATTTCGGACAGGGCCGTGGATCCGTAGCACGTACACGCATCATGTCTAGACCTCGTCGAGCAACTGAAAAATATAAACAAACAAAATACAACGAATAAACTTTAGAATTAGCCAATTAAATTATCGGATTCGTTTTATATCGTTTTTATAAAGGGAGGTTTTATTTTCTTTTTTTCTTTTTTCTTTAGGTGTTTTGGTCAAATTCAAATAACTCATGTCGGATTCACTGAATACCTTTTATTGTACAAAGCATTACTTAAATAGTATATATATATGTATATATATATATACTTTTTATTTCGTATATTTTATTCATATATTTATAAGCTAATGTCTGCTAAAATAGTGCGTATCGTCGATGCTCTGTACATCGTTTGTTATACGGGCTGTCGGTCACGAAAGCGGTAAAGATATTATCACGCGTAACAACAACGGGATGATAAAAATAATATTCAAATGAACGATATTATGCTTGATAAAAGATCGCATCTATAAATATATATCTATCGCATGTTAGATAAAGAAAAATAAAAAAATAATAAATATAATAATAATATTATAATAATAATAATAAAATAATAATAATATTAATAATAATATTAATAATATCGATCTTCGCGTTTCGAATTAAAGTGAACTTGTCTAACACAATATAATTATCAATTGACCAGTGTACCACTAGTATAACCAACAGCTCATACACCTTGGTATTATAATCGTATGTGTCCACGTGACCACTTGCGACGTATTTTCTATAGTAACTATCATACAAGCGCTGGTATGTGTGAATTTTTGTATATTTGTGTGTGTGTGTTTGTGTGTGTAATGTACGTGATGTTTCGATTACATTATAATTATGTATTATTATTTGAACATCATAACGAATCAACTCTGACTCCGAAGTTTTAATAAAACTATAGACAAATGCAAAATCAAAGTTACTTATAGGTTTTTCCGTTTTTCTCTTCCTTTTCTTATACAAAATTTATTGGAAAATGTTTTTCCTATTTTTGACTTTTTTCTTTTCTGTTCTTTATTTTATTTTATTTTATTTTTTTTTCTTGGTTGACCTACCTTCGGGGTCAGAGATTAGAAAGAAGCGTCGCAAAGTGTTCAAAATCGGTTCGCGTTTAATGGAGTCTCTAATCTAGAGAATACTGACGAAACATAAAACTGTGTA
>NC_057703.1:1123811-1136285 GCF_014466175.1 Vespula pensylvanica
CGTCATCATAATCGTTATCATCATCATCACAATCATCATGATCATTATCATCATCGTCGTCATCGTTCGTCATCGTTCGTCACCTTCGTGCATTCAAGCTCGCCGAGAGAGAAAGAAAAAAGAGACAGAGAGAGAGAGATAGATAGAGAGAGAGACAGATAGACAGATAGACAGGTAGACAGACAGACAGACAGACAGACAGACAGACAGAGACAGACAGAGACAGAGTAAAAGAGAGAGAGAGAGAGAGAGAGAGAGAGCAACAAAGCAATATCCAAAGAAAGGGAAGTTTCGATAAAAGTAGAAGGGGCTGCTAAGGAGAGGGACGGTCACGGAAAAGGAAAGGGTGGGGATTAAGAAAGAGAGACAGAGAGAAAAAGAGAGAGAGAGAGAGAGCAGAGAGTGAGTGAGTGAGAGGGAGAGAATGAGAGGAAGACGGAGTGAGCGAACTACGTAAGAACCCTCGTATTGATCCACCCTCTACTCCTCGTTACGACTATCTTTCCTACGAATCTCTAAGCAAAAGGCCTCTCCCACTTTCGTGCACGTCTCATTACGTAAAAAGGGGGTAGTGAGGGTGAGGGATGGTGGCGTAAGGATAGAGGGAGGAAGGATAGTCGGATATGCCGTGCACATCCCTCTCTACTTATGGACTTTACCTCGAATCACGGAAAATCATTCGAGTCTCTCATTTTCTGTTTTTTTTTTCTTTCTTTTTCTTCGTCTCTTTCTTTTCGTTTTCTTTCTTTCGTGTTCTTAGAACCAAGAAAAATGCAAGAGGAAAGGAAAGAAAAAGAAAAGAAAAAGTTGTCCAATTGTCCAATATGTAAAAAAAATTTTTGATGGATGGAGGATTTGCGGACGAAGTCGCTCGATTTACTCGTCGAATTAACTCATATTTGTACGCACGAACAAACACGCAACACACGCAACACACGCACACGCATCATACTGGAATGATATTAGAAAGAGAAATCGTCTAGCAACGCCTAATAGAAGTTCAGCCGGCAACGAGAAGTAGTCTAACGAGAAAAAGCTGGATCGTCAGGCCACGTTCTGATTTATGGGTCCACGACGAAGCAATTTATTAGAATTACAGGACTCCGTATAGTGGTGAAACGGAAAAGCGTATTTCCAAGTGATTTATGCATCAACTCGATTACGCCGAATCCCAGTCGGATTAAGGTCGACTTCCTTTTCGTTAGAACGCGGGACTTCGATCTTTTTATCTTTTTTCCCTTCTTCCTCTTCTTTTTTCTTTTCTCTCTTTTTTCATATTCAATATACCGTTTTATTTTTTTGATCGTTGATTCCCTTGCTCGAGGGATCCAATCAAAATTCTTTTGGGAACAACAAGATAAAGAAGAAGCGACGAGAGACTTTGTGCGGGTATCTTTTTGTTCCGTTTCTTTTTCCTTTCTTTTCTTTTTTTTATAAATAATAATATAATCTATCAAATGAACTGATTATTATGTGCCTGCGAATCGATCACTTGGAAAAGTATGATAAAAGTTTTAGGAAAAGCATCCTGTGAGATAATGGAAATAAAATAAAACAAAAAGAGGGAAAAATAGGATGAATGACTCATTCGGTTCGTTAAAATTAATATCTATTTTACTTGGAATGAATCGATCAGCACAGAAATATATACATGAGGATATCGAGAAAAAGCTTGATGAAAGCAACGATGAAGGATGATTGAAGAAACAAATTCGACTTAAGGAATCACTTAAAGAAGAGAAGGACAACGAGAACGAGGACAGGAAAAGGAAGAAAACGATCTAACAGTCGAAGGAGTTTCGGTAGCGAGCCTGAGGATGATTGCGGGAGTCCATTAGCGGCGTCTATCCGACGAATTGCGTTGCATTAACGAGGAGCCGCTTTTCGAGGAGCAGTCAGCTAGCTGATTGGCTGAAGGGAGCACGAAGATCGATGTCTTTGGGTTTCCGGGAAGATCCTCTCTACTGAGTTTACTTTTCCTTTACCATTCTTTCTCTACCTCCCTTCCTCTCTCTCTTTCTCTCTCTCTCTCTCTCTCTCTCTCTCTCTCTCTCTATCTCTGTCATGTCCACACATAGGCTACATTATGATAATTTTTGATCTCGATGAATATAATAGCATGATACTTTTGTTCCATATATCGTAAAGAAATATGTGAGGCATCTGTGATTGAATTGTTTAAAGAAAATTTTCGGATGAATTGAGGGAGAATAAATGATGTTATCTTCTCGTTTAATTAATGATTTTTTTAGACTCCTCTTTCTCTCTCTATCTACTTTTTTCTTTATTTCTCTCTCCCTCCCTATCTCTTTCTCTCTTTCTCTCATCGCTGTCGGAAACAGGAACTTCCTCCCTTCCGATGTTCAAGTTTTCGATCGGTTAGGTCTAAGGTATACGCTTGGTACGGCTTAGGTTTATGACAGGCGGTTTGATGTATGGGGGTTGCTAGAAGAGTAAGGAGTAGGGTAGGAAAGTTTAATTTAGCTGGGCACGTGTGTTCCTCGAACGTTTTCTACCGTTACACTCACCCTTCTTATCCTCCTCTTCCTTCTCCACCTTCTCCTTCTCTTTTCTAATCCGTTCTTTTTATATTTTTTTTTTGTATATCTTTTCTTCAATATTTTAGAACAATTATAAAAAAATTGCAAATGTATATCATCGTTCATCAAATTTCAAATGTAAATAAATCAAACATTATTTCCCTTTTTCCTTTCTTCGAATTAAACCTGATCAGAGTTTCGACGTCTTTAGCGCATCAGGAAAAAATAAAGGAAATTCAAATGGGGGTGAAGAAACGCGGTAGTAACGGTGATGTTTGTTTTTAAGACGATGGCTTTAAGTTCTGTTCTAAGGGATATCGAGTCAGAACGCTGAACGGAAAAATCCTTAGGAGTGTTACGGTGATCGTGTGGTATCCCAAAAAAAGCTAAGAGCGACGATATCCGTGATAGTAATAGCAGACGATGGTAGTGGTAGTGGTAGTGGTAGTGGTGGTGGCGGTGGCGGCGGCGGCGGTGGTGGTGGTGGTTGAGTATGCCAAGGGGGTAAAAGGGAGAGACGTGGGTACCGGGGGCAAGTGAGGGCAGATCAATGCGGACATGTGCGGGAAATTGCACAGGGATCGATCCCAGGACCTTGGGGGGAAGTACGGCCTCTCTCTTTTCTCTCTCATCCGTCTCTCTCTCTCTCTCCCTCTCTCTATCTATCTCTCGTCGTCGTCGTCTCTCTTTCTCTTTCTATCAACCATGTCTATCTCTCTATCTATCCATCTATCTCTCTCCCTTTCTCTCTCTCTCTCTCTCTCTTTCGCTTTTTGTTTCTCTTGTCCGTGCGATCCTCACCCTTTCTTTTTCTCTCTCTCTCTCTTTCTCTCTTCATTTATACATCTCTCTCTCTCTCTCTCTCTCTCTCTCTCTCTCTCTCTCTCTCTCTCTGTACCTACCTATCGCTATCTCTCTCCTTCTTCATTTATGCTTCTACATATATATTTATCTCTCTCTCTCTCTCTCTCTCCCTCTCTGTCTATCTTTTACCCTCTCACATTCACGAAATGCCGGCTGGCTTTTGCGCGTCACTTACCGACGTTATTGGAAGTTCCTGCCGAATGTCGATCGTGGATGATCCCCGGGCTATTGTGTTTTTGTTCGGAACGCTTGAAACGAGGATCGTCTATTGGAAATTTACGAACGCGCTGTGGTTAATGAAGGATCTTATATAGCACACGATCGTTTGCCACGAGTAGATAGATCGTCGGACGACTTTAAGGGATGATTATTATTTGTCGATAAGGGAGCGAGAGTGAGAAAAGAGAGAGAAAGAGAAAGAGAGAGAGAGAGAGAGAGAGAGAGAGAGAGAGAGAGAAAGAGAGCGAGTGCATGTTTTTGTTCCCCTTTCCTCTCTCTCTCCCTCTCCTTCATCCCTTCCTTCTACCCTATGATATTTATCTCGTGCTTTTCATCGACTTTATGAAGATGGAATGGTGTTCGCGTCGTCTGCGAATAAGAATGGAAAATCTGCCGATTAAAAGGAACGATGCATTTCCTCCGTTCTATTTTTCCTTCTTTCTCTTTTTTTCTTCTTTCTCTTTTTCTATCTAATAGAAAAATATATCACACGCGAGAGAACCAGCGAAAGGGTTGGAATATTAATGAACGCATTTATGAATGGATCGAGTCATGTGCTATACGAACGAACGAAAAAAGAAAGAAAGAAAATAGAAAAATAAAATATCGTATATCGTCGATGGACTCTATTTTTTTTCTCCTCGTTGAAAACATGTTTGATCGGCACGACGATTAGAAAACGTTTTATAATTTCATTCTATTCTCTTCTTCCATTTGGCATCGCGGCAAATAGGTAGGTATTTATACATCGTGATGGAGAAAAGAAAAAAGAAAAAGATCAAAAGAGAGAGAGAGAGAGAGAGAAAAGAGAGAAGAAGAAGGGAGGAAAAGAGAATTCGGGAGATTTCGTTTACAACGTTTACAACGTTCTCGACGCTCCCGTGAGATCTAATAAAGATTTATTATCGAATCGAGAAAGGTTCGAGTCGAGAGTCCGGCAAAGGTAAAGCTTTCCATTCTTTTTGCAAGACCCTCCCGCCGAGGGAATTCCAAGGGAACGGAGTATTGCTGGCCGACAAAAACCAGCATTAGGTAGCAAGTCTTGAGGAAAAAGGCAACAAAAAGGAACGGAAAAAAAAAAGAAGAAAAAAGAAAAAAGGAAAAAAAGAAGGAATGAGGTCTGCGTTTTGAGTCGTCTCTCGTAAAATTGATGAGGAGTTGGTGCTGTGAGAATAAAAGAGAGAGAAAGAGAGAGATAAAATGAGAGGAAGTTTGGATTTCGTGACACTCGAGAGAGTACCTAAGAAAAGCGCGGGAAGTGTTCCTGTTTTCTTAAATATCTACGAATACATTTGTCTGTATTCTAAGAATAAACCGAATGATGGCCGCGTGACGAAACGCGTTAATAGAATCAAATAAAATAGATTATAATGTGTTCTCTTTGACGACGACGATGACGATGAAGAAGACGAAGAAGAAGCCGAGAAAGAAAACCAAAGAGACACGTGTCTAGTAGCGAAAATTCTTAGTTAATCCATCCTAAAAATATAACTTAACGCGTGAGCTAGATAACCTATGTAGCTCGGCGAAGCTTAGCTTGGCCGAATGATAAACTCGGGTTACGAAGAGTCTAAAAGCATTCGTCGTGTTTCAATGGATCGAGTTGAAAGAAAATAAAATAAAAAGAAGAAAAAAAAGACATAAAAAAGACGAAGAAAACAAAAGGAGAAGAAAAAGAGGAGAAAGGAAAAGAAGAAGAAGAAGAGGAGAAGGAGGAGGAGGAAGAGAAAGAGGAAGAAGTTTCTCCAAGTAACTTGTCTATTTCCTGATAGTAACCTCTCCCACGCGGCATCAAATGGAATTCAATCAAACTTACGAAGCTTTCGAGAACGTACCTACGGGGTTTTCTCGTTTGTCTGTTCAAGATGCTTCTGGATTATAGCAGAGCAAACAAGAGAATGAACGATGAAGAAGTACGAGTAGGAGTAAGAATAGGAGGAGGAGGAGGAGGAGGAGGAGGAGGACTAAAAAGGAACGATAACAACGACGCAAAGGATCGGCCACGTTTTCTCTCGTACTTATGTATGTGTACTTTGAGAAAGGAGTTTGCGAGTATTTTTTTATCAGGAAGAAGGAGTGCTCGATGATGAATAAAAAAAAAATAAGAAAGAAAAAAACGAAGAAACGGAAGAAGACGAAGAAGACGAAGGAAGGAAGGAAAGAAGGAAGGAAGGAAGGAAGGAAGAAGGAAGGAATGGGAAAGGGAAGAGAAGGGAAGGGTCTCGTCGTGAGGAAAATCAATGTGGTCAGAGATAGAGAAGTTTGTGAGAGTAAGGAAGAAGGAAGATAGAGGATTCGAAGACGAGGATCCTTTATGTCGGGTCACGTCTTTAATATACTTCGCGTGGGAGGTGGTATGGTTACGGCAGCTTAATCAATCTTCTTGGCAATGTGTGTGCGTTTGTGTGTGCGCGTGAGCTTATGTTTGTGCGTATATGTATGTGTATGTTGCGTTGTTAAATTACGGCTGCCAGCAATGACTGTTGTTGTTATTGTCGTTACTGTAGGCTTGTTGCTATTATTATTATTGTTGTTGTTGCTGTTGCTTTCACGAGAGAGAGAGAGAAAGAGAGGGAGGGGAGAGAGGTAGAGATAAATAGATAGAGACCGGTTCTCTTCTCTATATCGTTTTCATTCGGGAATGGCAACGATCGATCCCCAACGACCAGGAGTGCTTACGGAGGAAGAGTAAGAGGAGTACGGGGAGGAGTAAACGGAGTATTCGTGACGACGATATCGAGCGTACCTACGATGAGGGAATACCATCGGGTGCTGCGGCATGTGGTACGCGGAACTTGGAGAAGTTCGAAACCACTGGCACCATCGCCATCGCCATAGCCATCGCCATCGTCATCGCCATCACTATCACCCTCTCCTAATACCTCTCTCCCTCTTTCGCTTTCTCTCTATCTCTCGTTCATTCGCTCGCTCGCTCGCTCGCTCGATTTATCCTTTACGATATAGAAACTTAGACTATTTCGAAGATCAATCTTCATGAAAATATGCGTAGAAATATTTCCCCAAATTATTGTACATTTTTTTCTCCATGACTTTTTTCTCTCTTTTTCTTTCTCTCTGTTTTTATCGACTTTATATTTTCACTCGAGAAATTACGAGAGAGAAGGAAGGAAGGAGGGAAGAAATGAAGGGAAAAAAAGAAAAAAAAGGCAAAGGAAAGTGCGCAACGATACGTCGAATGACGTGGACGAATGCGAGAGATTCCAAGAAGGGAATTGCGATTGTCATTTGTCCGAACGACGCAATATACCGTATAACTTTTCCTCCGGGCACGTGGGGATATATGTATTCCTGAGGGTTAGGCGAAGAAAAGGGGATTTCTAGACATTAAGGGAGGTAACAGAGAGATTGAGAGAGATAGAGAGATAGAGATACAGATAGCTGGACCAAGTTAAACGGCTGAAGACAAGGAAAGATCAAGGACGCGTACATACATATATACATGCATACATACATACATTCATATATATATATATATATATATATATATATATATATACACATGTATACGCAAATAGAAATAATCGAACTTTGCTTATCACGCACGCCTACGGAAGAAAAAAGAAAAAAACATATACTCTATTTTTTACCCGATTTTATCTGTAATAACCTTAATCTCAATCTTTCAAATATATTACAACGTTTAAAAAAAAAAAAGATATTAATTCTCCAGAGGGAAAGAGAAATTTTCTTTCTCGTCAAATCAAACATAATTTTCAGAAAGGTCACGAGGTACGAATTTTGACGGGGGTGAGAGAAAAAAATCGTAGGAGAATGGGGTGGTCAGAAAAAAAAAGATTAGGAACGTAAGGGAGATGGTGGCACAAGGGGATGACGAAAGAGAATCTTTCTTACTTTTCTCAACTACGTGAGTACATAGGAGAGGGATTGCGTTTTTTTTTTACGCATGTGTATACGTATGTGTGTATATATATATACCTATATATGTATACATATATACATACATATATATATATATATATATATATATATATATATATAAAAAAGTGAAAGTGGGCGTGGACACGTATTCACGCAATCGCATCCCTCTCGATCCCAACTGGTCCCTCACAAACTTCAATCCACCCTCTCTCCTCTCTCAGGATTCACCTTGTATATATGTACTTTGAACGCGAGATATTACACGCACATCGAAAGTATAGAAAGAGAAATAGAGAAAGAGAGAAAGAGAGAGAAAGAGAGAGAAAGAAACAGAAACATCGTTTTCGTCCTATCGAAGAAACTCGTCAATTTGATAAGAATCAGACCGAAACTGAAACGAATTCCGAAGTTATCCTGGATCGGATCCGAGTGATAGATGACTCTAATCTGTGGATAAAACGCGATTGGATAGGGACAGAGGTCGGGGGAAGGGGCCAGGGTTTCGAACAGTGCGGAGAACGTGATCCTGGTTTTACTAAAGGTGGTATTGCGGGTGTATAAGAACTCTCTCTCTCTCTCTCTCTCTCGTCGTTTATTTAAGACGAGAAAGGATGATCTTCGACATCTAATTCTTTCTCTTTAAGCGTATATAAATCAAAAGAACGATGTCTATCGAACGATCTCTACCCAAGAGAAAGAGAGAGAGAGAGAGAGAGAGAGAGAGAGAGAGAGAGTACTTGGAAGATCTTTTGTAAAGTAGGCATCAGCTGATCAGGGAAAAGATCACGGCAGATTGCGTGTCAATGGGTTAGCATACTCACTCTCTCTCTCTCTCACTCTCTCTCTCTTTTTCTCTTTATGTGTGTATATATATATATCTTCCTTTCTTTCTCTTTACTTGTCGTTCGAGCGCAAGTACATTGTGAGTGCTTTTAGAACAGCCTTTACCTTTGAAAGGTAAGCAAGCAACGGAGAACTTTTACGCTGATAGCATGAAATAAGGAGAACACGAGCAAGTGGCTCCGGGATTGTCGTTGAACAAGGTACAATAGAGAAAAAAATATATAAGGGAAATAAGAGAGAGAGAAAGAAAGATAGATAGATAGAAAGAAGGGTTGCTGTAACAAATTGGAGAGCCAGCCTCTATCAACTTGGAACTCTGCCGTTTGCTGGTATCTTGCTATTAAGAGAGAAAAAGAAAGAGAAAGAGAGAGAGAAAGAGAGATTGAAGAGATTCGTGAAAGTAGTACGGAATTGGATAAGCTTGTAAGGGCTTTTTTTGTTTTGTCAGAGGGGTTGGCAATAGAACCTTAGCTAAGACCAAGAGAGTTTCATCGCGTGGTTGATGCTCGTACATCGAAGGTTGCGTGTCTCGTCAAATAACTTTTGTCGGTCCTTAGAAATCGGTGATCCGTTAGGGATCGAGACAGGCGTGGCAAGTTAGGAGCTAGGCTAGCTATCCTAGCCTAGACTGGCTAGCAGTTAGCTAGTAGTAGCTAGCTCGCTAGCTAGCTATTCTGTAACTACGAAGTCTGGGACAGTGGGATTGATAAATACGAAATGATTTCGTGATTGAATAAACTCGAAAGGGAGAAATAAGAAAGAAAAGAAAGAAGGTAAGAATTAGAAGAAACCAACAAAATCGATTTGGTGAAATAGTAGGTGAGAACAACTAACACATTTTGAAATATATATATATATATATGTGTGTGTGTGTGTTGTGTATATAGACAAAGAGAAAGAGAGAAAGGGAAGAAAGAGGGTAGAGGAAAAACAAAAGGAGAGGTGTGACGAGAGAGAAAGAGAGAGAAAGAGGAAAAGGGTAGAAGAGGAGATAGAGTTAGGAAAGAGAGAGAGAGAGAGAGAGAGAGAGAGAGAGGAAAGGACTACGTGCTGTTTGTTGAATTGTGAAGATCAATACGACGCACTCCGCTTCTCCCTCGCGATTCCGTCAGCATGTGAGTGTGTCTGTCGATGCATGCGAAGCACGTAAGCTCCTATATATGTGTGTGTGTGTGTGTGTGTGTGTGTGTGTGTGTGTGTGTGTGTATGTATCAAACTTCCCCCAAAAAACTTCATTCTTTTCTAACTTTGCTGTTAATATTAAAACAAAAAGGAAAAAAAGAGAAAAATAGAAAAAAAAGAAAAGAAAAAAAACCACGGCGACAACGACAACAACAACAACAACAACAACAGTAACAACAACAAAAATAAAAAAAAAAGACAAATCGACAAGAGAAAAAAATAGATGGCGGTGATCGTTCGTCAGATAAATATTCCTCTTATATATCTAAATACTTTCGAACGAGGGTTGAAATATTTGTCCTTTTTTTTGCAAAATTCTCCTGCGAATATTAATTTCATATACACACGTACCTACATGCGTACATTACATACATACATACATACATACCCACATACATACATACATATGTGAAGAAGTTTATAAGTAGAATTTACTTGAAATAGCCATAATTAAATCGCCATTCTTTCTCTCTTTCTTTCTCTCTCTCTCTCTCTCTCTCTCTCTTTCTGTCTCTCTCTCTTTCTCTCTCTCTCTTTCTCTTTCTCTCGCTCTCATTCTGTCTCACACATACACACACACACACACAATCTTTTTCTCTTATATACATTTTTATCGATCGAGGAGCGAGAAAAGAAGGGAGAGCCGAGGAAAAATTAATCAAGGGTAGTGCGCGATTTGACGAATGCTGCTCGAGGTAAAACCTTCTCTATCGTCACGGTAGGATTACCGTCGTCTCCCATCTTTTCTCTCTCTCTCCCTCTCTCTCTCTTAATCTCTCATTCACTCGGCTCACCCATAGAGAAGAGTAGAGGCTTTACTGTAGAAGGGTGAAATTCACCCTCGGGCTTGGACCACTGAAGTTCTTCTTTCAAGAAACGAGGCTAGTCATACCTTTTCTGCATATCGTGCCGTTTCCAACACGAAAATTTTTAAGGGAGGGCGGCGTCCTCCATTTCTCTTTTCTGCCCTCCCTCTTTCTCTCTCTCTCTCTCTCTCCCTCTCTCTCTCTTTCCCTCTCTCTCTTTCTCTCTATCTCTATCTCTCTCTTTCTCATCGTCGGTCAATCGAGGAGGCCTACTTATCGAAGCGTCGAAGGGCGAACACCCTGCGCACTGCGGTAGGCGCACAGTACGAAAATAGGTCGGCCTACCCTCTCGTCACTCTTCTCCTCTTCCTCTTCATCCTCCTCTTCTTCCTGCCTCCTTCTCCTCCTCCTCCTCCCCTTATTCCTCCTTCTCCTCTTTCTCTTCCTTTCCCCTCTCTCCCTCTTTCCTTCTCTTTCTCTTTCTCTCTTACCTATCGACACCTCCGCACCCACGCCTTTTCACCCCTTAATAAAGGGAAGAGTATCGAAGAGACTCGGCCTTATGTACATGATTTGCGCGATAGAACATTTTTTCTTCTTTCTTTCTTTCATTCTTTCTTGTTGTTTTTCTTTTTGTCCTTTTGTCTTTTTCTTCTTTTTCGTTCGAATTATATACATCGAAGAAATAGGTAGTAGTAATAGTGCACGTATCTACGCGAAAGTCCAGGACGATAAAAGAAAGAAAGACAGAGAGAAAAAAGAAGACAGTGGCGAAAAGGAACGAAACGAAAAAGTAAAGAAAAGAAAACACGAGAGAAAGAATGGAAAATAGAACAAGGGAAAGACATATTTTTTAAATATGTTCCTCTTAAACGTAATCGATGATTTTATCGCAACGCAGTCGTTCATCACTGTTTTTCTTCTGACCACCTTTCGGCCGGTGGATATTGTTGTAACGATGATTGCTGATTGCCAGATGCAGTTGATTGTTGCTGTTGCTGCTGTTGAGCTTGCGCATGTGTCTGCATCTGATAAAGAGGATAACTCTTCCTTTTCCTGATGCCGTGCATCGATAACAAATGTATTTGCAGATATTGCTTCGTTTTAAATTGCTTGTTGCACACGTGACAAGAGATGTATTCGGTTTGCACGGTATGAACGTTTACGATGTGTTGCTTCAGGTTAGAATTGTTCGAATAAATTTTACCGCATTCTGGACACTTTGGTTTGCCAGAGTGATTACCACCGTCCAGTTGGTGTTGATAACGACGATGAGCTTGTTGATGTAGCATCGCCATACTCTCGATTTTATCCTTTGCACAGGATTGAAACATCAGGTTTAGTTGTTCGCTCTTTGAAGACACTTGTTGTTGTTGCTGTTGCTGCTGTTGTTGTTGCTGTTGCTGATGTTGTTGCTGTTGTTGTTGCTGCTGCAAAGTCTGAAGATTATTTTGTAGTTTTTGATGCATCATCGTAAGTTGCTCGCTGTTCAAACTGTTCAAAGAGTTGAGTGCGTTCAAGGTGTGTTGCTGCGACTGTTGGCTGGTGGCATGGTGGTGATGATGATGATGATGATGATGATGATGTAGGAGGGAGGCAAGGTCCTGCCCTTTAGAGTTGTGAGACCCGCTCTGGTAGGTTCCAGGCCCGGCATGCTCGTTTTTCGTCGAGGACGTACCCGGCATCCAACCGGAACTCGAGCTTGAACCGTCTCCTCCAGAGGGCTGCCACCGCCCTGGAACCACCAGCCAATGTCAGTCCTCGTCCAATCTCGTACGATCCCTTAAACACTAGTCAGATCTTTTTCCTCCCACAACAGCCCTTTTTTGACTTTTTTTTATTTTATTTTATTTATTTTTTCGTATTCGACTGTTCTCTATTTCTCTTATTTATTTATTTATTTATTTATTTATTTATTTATTTTTATATCACATTTCACACTAATCATTTTGTCTTTTCTATAGTATTCCCTTTTCGTGCTCGTTAAAATCTCATTCGTTTCCCCACCCTGTTTTCCCTCAAACTAAGATCAATAGATTTACGAGCTAACTGTTATCAGCTTGAATTTTCAATCTCTCTCTCTCTCTCTCTCTCTCTCTCTCTCTCTCTCTCTCTCTCTC
>NC_057703.1:1136387-1181387 GCF_014466175.1 Vespula pensylvanica
CTCTCTCTCTCTCTCTCTCTCTCTCTCTCTCTCTCTCTCTCTCTCTCGTTCACTTCCTCTGTATTTTATTTATTTTTTTAAAGAAGGAAGAACGAATATACGAAACGAATTAATTAATGATCGATAAGATCGATATTCCATTCCGACGACGAATCGTATCGTTTCTCAAGTTCGATCGTATTCGATATTAACGAGATTTCTCGAGCAGATTGTTTAAAAACATAGGAAAAATTACAAAATGAATCGCGATACGCTGCTCTCACCGTGTTTCTCAAAAGCGGAGTTTTGAAATTGGGCTAGAGGAGAATGCGGGGGGGTTGTGAGAGGTACGAGAGTTCCATGCATTCAACGTAACAACGAGAGATCAGAGTCTTTGAGGAGAATCGACGGGAGGGTAACTAGATTTAGGATCTACGAGATCGTTTCGATGGTGAAATTCAATGATCGTGCATTATTATAACGACTTACCGTAATTTGGATCCTGATTTGCCGCATGTATCCCCGATGGTCCAGGCATAAGTCCTGTAATTTTTCAAACGTCAAAGATCAATAACATTTAATTTATCAAACGATTTCGATTTGTTTATTATTAATTTAATTCATAGGAAATTTTATTCGTTACTATATTTTGCCTTATCATTTATTGTTCATATGTATATATATATATATATATATATATATATATATATATATATATATGTATGTATATATTTACCTTGTAGACCCAAAAGTGCAGCTGGGAAGGTACTACGATGATGCTCCATCGAATCGTTCAAAATATCGCTAGGTTCGGTTTTCACCGAATTTAGGATGCTATCGTTGTTCGACATATCTTCCTCGTTGTCCGATATAGAATTCGAATCTTCGCCAGTCGATTGTGCCTAGAAAATAAAAAATAAAAAAAAGATTATAAAAAAAAAGAGAAAGGAATGAAGAAGAAAAAAATATATATATATACATACACGTGTAAATTGTGACATTACATTACATTAATAATATCTTTGATAAACGGAGGAAAGAAATGGATAAAACATGGAAATAGAATGAATAAATCTATGTATAGTTACCTGAACATTGTTCGTAGGTGTTGTATGTATCGTGGGTCCACCTTCAAGGGCCTGTCCCAAGAGAGACTCTTGTAGGTCTGTTTTTGGCTCGATATGATTACCCAGTGGGGGACTATAACTTCTAGGTCTCTTATCCGGTGGAGGACTCAAGCCACTCTCATTAAGATCTCCCCTGCCGTTATCTTGCCATGGATTACGTGGCGTCGTCTGTGATCGGAGTAAGGATCAAACGATCAGATTTAACGATCGACTTTCTGTAGGTACACTAGGTATTTATGTATTCCGAGTTTTAAGACAAGGGAATCGAATCGGTAATACGTAATTTTGAATTTAAGATAGAATTTTCATCTTTACAATTTTATATAAAATTCCAAGAGAAAAAGAAAAGAATTTATAAACGAGCGATATAAATAATATTGATCTGATTGATATATAAATTATCGATATTTGTAATTAAAAGGAAATACTGGTATTTTATAATTTCAATGAATAGTAGTATTTCGTTCAATATTCCTTATCGAGATCAAACGATAAACAAATATCTTGTAGGCTTTCGAAATTTCTAGTAAAAAGAAAATGTTACTATTTTATATCTAAATAAACAATAGCAGTATATCGTTCGATATTTCTTATCGAAAGAAACAAATTAAAAAAAATAACGGTACAGTATTGATTCGGTTCGTACGTAAACTGTTTAAACTTGTCGTGTAAAAAAGATGGTAGTATTTTGTATCTAAATAAAAAATAGTACTTCGTACAATATTTTCCATCAAAATAAACGATGAATAAATATTAGGATATAAAAAAAAAGAGGAAAGCAAAAACCAAAACAAAATACTTACAGGTGCACTACCATTATTGCCACTCGACGAAGGTGGGGGTGGAATTTTTGCTGTAGCAGCACCACTGTTAACATCCGCCAATCCTCGAACTTGAAGCATTTGCGCGGTCTTCAGAAAGGCAGCCAATTGTTCTTGACCAACGTGTACTTCTCCATGATACATAAACCGTAATAGGGACTCCATATCCGAAGAAGCAACGTCCCTTAATATCACAATTGGATGCTGGCATGGATTTGCCTGTAATTTGTTAAAAAGAAAAACAAAAAAGAATATTATCTTTTAACTCGTTAACCGTGTTGAACGTGTACAGTGAACTCGTCGCAAAGAGACAACATTTTTTTCTTTACGAGTATGTACTCGTCATGTAAAAAAGGAGAAAAATAAAAGAAGGAAAGGAAGAAAAGGTTAAAAAGAAATAGAAAAGTAAAGAGATATTCGCTAATGGAATGAAAATTTTAATGAGAAGCAAAAGATGTTAATAGTAAATTAGAAAAAAATTAAAAAATTTACAAATATCTCGAGACAAGTGAAATAAAAAAAAATATGTACGTATATACTGTACATTAGACATTAGTCATTGTCATAGAAAATATTTTTACAGCGACTTAATATCCGGACCACTATTCATTCCATTTTTGTCAGAGCACGGCGTTGTTTCATACAGTTAATAATTATGTTAGCGAGTTAAACGACACGACGCGGAAACATTCGCGGAAACGACGCGGAAAGAACATGGACACGGCAAGTCCAGCTGTTTGTAGTGGAGTTCGTTTCATTGAAATTCTTTTTTGCAATCTTTATTTTTACCCTTTTATTATTCCTTATAATTTAATTCAGTGTTAGAACAACCGTTTGTGCACCCTGATTGATACTCTTCAAATCGTAATTTTCACGATTAACAGGTTAATAAAAATCTAAAAAGGTATTCTATTATCGATCTCTCATCTCTCAGATCTCTCAGATTACTATCGATCATCGATCGCAGATCGATAGAAATTCGAGACGAGGCTGATTAAAAAAACTTCTTTCTGATCTTACATTTTCTCACAAAGATCATTTTCATCCATTCTCCTCCTCAATCAAACCCGATCCACACAAACAGATCATTTCTATTCTCTTCCGACGAGAACGAACTATTTTAAATGCATATTCGTAGAATAGTTTTCGTCGATGCGACTGTTTGATATCAATTAGAATTAACGAGTAATCCAAACGTGTGAAAGATTTTCATATGCAATCACGTAGTCGCTTATTAATATCAATCGAGTAAAGGTGCATAACATGTGTATATATGTATATATATATATATATATATATATATATATATATATATATATATATATATATATTACATATACACACACACACGAAATGCATATACATACATACATACATAGGTATATAGGATGAACCGACACTATACAATAGACACATTTACTATCGCATTCAGATTCATGGAAGTGAAGCACGATCTCGACATTAATAAAACTCAATTGAACGCGTTAGATTATGATCAACCTAGCCGTTATATTATCGATGATGAGGTGTTCTATATCGTGAATAGAAATATTTATTATAGATTCGTTCGAGCAACGATAGCAACGATAACAACGATAATAACTAAAACTAACGAGCATGATGTTACGTTGAGTTCAGTTTCGTTAAGTTGCGTTACGTTACGTTACGTTACGTTACGTTACGTTACGTTAAGTTACGTTACTACAGTACTGAAGCTGGTTTATGTCACTGAACTTCGATTTACGATAACCGCATGAATTTTTCACTTTTACCATTATGACTTGACGCGAAATTGATTTTCAAATTGACTTTTCAAATTGTTCCTGTACAATGTGTTATACTTATATATATATAGTATAAATAGTATTAATACAAGTATACGTATACACGCCTACACAATCACGTTACAATTATACAGAATGAAGCGAAAACTTTCTAGACGCTCTTTTAGCCCATCCCTCCTATCTAAGTACTTATATACATAGAGACGTGTACACGTACACGTGTACGTATTTATAATAAAAAAATTTACGACGAAAGAATTTTTATATCGATAACGTAACCACTCACGTAAACGCAATATCGTAACATAGTAAATATAACGCCGAACTGTTAAGCCAATTAATTATATCTAAATGATTAAACACTTGACATTTCTTT
Source organism: Vespula pensylvanica (assembly GCF_014466175.1). Lineage (NCBI taxonomy): Eukaryota > Metazoa > Arthropoda > Insecta > Hymenoptera > Vespidae > Vespula > Vespula pensylvanica. The sequence goes on from NC_057703.1 coordinate 1,140,475, forward strand.
AACGTCCTAACTTTGTTATTTTCTAATATAACAAACGAGAATGTTGAACGCTTTGATTCTTGTTAGTTGCGTTAGGTTTCTACCTAGCTAGGTTGATCGAAATGATTGGAATAATTGAAATAATCGGTGTCCGTCGTTGAAAGTACGTTTGAAAGAGAAGAAGAAGAAGGATGAGGAAGAGAAGGGCAAGAGAGTTAAAGAGACGCAGAGAGAGAGAGAGAGAGAGAGAGAGAGAGAGAAAATAAGAGTACCGAGAACTCCGCTATGGACTCCTTTATCGCATTAACCAATTCAATTAACAACTTTGAGACAAGCCCGTCTCACCCCTCCCCTCCCCTTTACTCCCCTTCCACTCTCTATCTCTCCTCCCCTCCCACCCTCTCAGTGCTGCTAATTAAAGCTAACGCGATTAAAACGGGTCAATAATTAATTGTATGGCTGGTCCGACGACGAGCGACGAATAGACAAATCGTTTGAACGAACAGAATCTCAACGAATCCGATCTGTTTTTTTCCTTCTTTTTCTTTTCCCTCCTTTTTTACTCTTTTTTTTTTTTTTACTCCTTTTTATTCCTTTTCGTTTGTATGTTTGTATGTTTGGTCGTTTGCTATTTTTATCATATTATTTTTGAAACATTTTATAATATGTTTTCGTTCGTTCAACGTCTAACATATGGGTGTGTAATCTGTAACACAAACGTTTTCGTTGCGAAGGACGTTTGAATCGTATGAAATTTTCTAAGGGATATCGTGAAATTCGAGTAAATTGAATTGACATTGGGATATCGTCTATTGTAAAGTTAAAAAATGCATAGGATCGTTTAAAAGTGATTTTGAAAATATCTTTTTTTAGCTGAGATTGTTAATATTTACTGGTTATATAAAGATATAATATCGTCGATCATGTAAAATATTTTATAAATTCATATTATAATATATATGTATAATATAATATATAAAAAATGTATACGTATATATATTTAAAAAAATATATATATAAGTATATATAAAACATTGTAAAATATTTACAATATCATAGATTGCAGCGATCGATAATATCGTATCTATAAAATTTGTACATATTAATGATTTCAAATTGATGAGAAGTTTAAATATAATATTACAGATATTATCTATATCTATACTATATAAAATATATCTGTGTATGTCAGCATACGAGCGCACGTTGAAAGAGATTTTCTCTTTCTCTCTCTCTCTCTCTCTCTCTCTCTCTCTCTCTCTCTCTCTTTATTTCTTGACTCAGTTTTTGTTTTCAACACTTTAACATAGATTTATCTTTTGTCTCGTTAAACTTATTCCCCGGTTGGTACATTATTATAGTGTACCAGAGCTCATTTTCATTAATCAATTATCCGAATGGATTTCACGAGCAAGAAAAGCAAACGATATCCTGACTCTTTAATCGATCGAACGATCTTCCTGCATTGCTTGACGCTTTTTAGAAAGCTGGTGCTCCGGATTCCAACGTGATCGTTTACAGGTGGCTAGAAAATTATGGTCGACTAGTCGTGGCATGATGATACATGGGACATTTATCGGTGCCATCGGATTCGGAGAAAACGATATATATATATATATATATATATATATATATATATATATATATAAAACTACTCTCGAAGTAGTTGTGTTATAGGTACTTATATATACCAAACTAGATCGAGTAATGTAATCTTTAGCTATATAGAGTGAGAACGAGAAAAAGGATTTATCGATCGATCGTTCTATCGATCGATCGATCGACCTATCTTAACTAAACTAATCTTACGTCGAATTAAAGTCTTACATGAGTTTCTAATTTTTTCTAAATTCTTTTTTCCCTATTTCTCCTTTTATCAATTTTACAAGATTATATGTAATTACATTAATTCAATCAAAGTTTATTTATGCAAAAAATAAAGTGTATACATTTTATCTGACACTTGAGTGTTTTAATTAATTTGAAATTTTTGTTATGTGTAAGTTATATATAAGTTATATATACATATATATACATATATATATATATATATGTGTCTGTGTGTGTACAGTTTTTAAAGAAATTAAGAAATTAAGATAATTAAGAAAAAAGAGGTAAATAAAAGAATTAGAAACTCTACTAAGGATTTTAATTATATCTCTATATTTGTTTGACGTTCGTTTTTGTTTTGAGAGAGAAAAAAGAAAAAAAGAAGAAAGAGGAGAAGACCGAAAGAAATTGCCTATAAAATTCATTTATTAAATTTTACAGAACTAAGTGTAAAGTTAGCGATTAGAGAGTATCCAAAACGCAGTTCCTAATCGTCCGTGGTATCCGTATATCGTGTTCGCATGTATCTGAAGCACCCCAACTAAAGCGTAAGTAGAAAAGTAGATACAATTGCATGGTTTCTGATCCGGTTATGCGGTGAACGAGCTGCGTTCATGGCTTCGCAAAATATGTTCGGTTCGTTGTCGTTACTACGACTACAATGCCATCGATACACGAAAATATTGCGCACGTGTATTTTATGGGTCCAAATAAAAATGTATATAACGTGTTTATATTACATTTTTATTCGAACATATTCCTACGACTGAACATTCGGGACTATCGATCAAACAAACTCCATTACTATAGTTACCATTACATATTTATATCTACATAATATGTATATACACAATTTTTATAGATGCATAGTTGATGTGCACATATACGTATAGAATTTTTTTTCTATTCGCATATAAAATCATTTATTTTACTTTAATCGTATAATCGTATAATCGTATTTTTCCTTTTCTTTTCATTTCTTTTTATCGTTGTTTTCGTTTATGTTAAAATTTATTTACTTTGCTTGATTTTTTTCTGTTTTCTTTGGTTAATTCATAATTCGTGTTGTTCTTTTTATTATTATTTTTTTTTTTCTAGAACATCATTTAATCTGGATTTCTTGTAATTTGATATTTTATTAAATCTGTGAAATCTCTCTGGGGATATCCATCATCTCTCGTGATCTCCCTGAAGAACTCTCTCTCTTTCTCTCTCTCTCTCTCTATCTCTCAACGTTTTTCTTTTTTTCATTTTTTCTTTTTTTTATTATTATTCCTCATCTTCTTTCCTCGGTATAAAACCAAAGAATTTTATTACGAATTCCGCTCACAGCCATATTGGAAGTCATCCAAACGAGTTTCATTACTACATTTATTATTACCACGATCACATTTTTATCGAGAATTCAAAGTTAAAAGAATGTTACTTTTTCCAATCGAGTTCTCTTCAAGTTCCCAGTGCTTGCATTCCTTACTTAATTAATTCCAATTTTTTTTTTCTTTCTACTCTCGCCCTCCCCCTCGTTACGTCTATAAGTCTGTAACGATTGATTATAATGCTTAGCTGCTTATTGTTTATATTCCTTGTTTCTAAAAAAGAAACGAAAGTACATCGAATCGGATTAGAATTTTTCTTTTTTTTTTTCCTTCATATTTATACACATATATGTATACACTTACGTGTATACTTATATACTGCATATAATAATATATGTATATATACATAGAAGAATTAGAACTATGGAAATTATCGATTGGACTCAGTTGTGGACTATCCCGGACGTAAATGCATTAAAATGTAAAATATTAAAATCGATCTATTACATTTAGGATGAAATGCACTCGCCAAGACCATTATCGATTCCGCATCTATTCTCGTCGTTTCTGCATATCTATGAGACGATATCGATGGGAAAAAGATGGACTAATATAGAATATTAGAACGTTTTAATAGAAATAAAATGTAAAATATTATGTAGAATATTTCTGAAAAGAAAAAAAATACATATATAAATACATATATAAATATATATATGTATATATACATGTATATATATGTATATCTTTCGTCTTATCGAAAATTTTTTTTACATATATAACACATACCTACATACATGTATGTATATATACATATATAGATGTATATATAGATGTATATTAAAAGACAGTTTGTGACACTCCCAGAGTCGCTTTTCCAGGCATCGTCTGCAGGAATGCGCGCACGTACAACGACGCACTTCCGTTGATAAAAATACACGCGGTATAATGTGTCTCTCGGTACACGCGTGACCGTCGACATTTCGCTTTTCGTTCTATGCGAGTGCGTGGAAAGAGAAAGAGATTAATGAGATGTTGCAATGTGCATAGTACGCCAGCGACGCATGCGCAGTGCAATAATAAACCATCGCAGTATGATAATGCATTAAGCATTACCAGCACTTATACGTTGACTATAAAATTTGATCGTGGCGCTTTGCTGACTTGTTACATGAAATAATAAATTCATATATAAGATTATCGAGAAGTTCGATCTACTTTGTTGCGATTAGAAATTGTTTCATTTTTTTCGTTTTTTTTTCCCTTCTCTTTTTTTCTTTTAATCGTCCTTCGTTTTTTATAATCGAACAGCCATATATGTTCTCTTTTCTTTTGTCGATACAAATGTTCGTTAAGTATTTACTTATAAATTCCTCGATCTATAATTTGATTAATAATCGTTAACAGATCGTTAATAATGCACGAGTGATTAGAACAATGATAAGTGATCATATTTAAAATAAATTTCTAAGCCACATATACATATATGATATAAGTAGTTGTACGTTTTATTTTATCTTTTTTTTTTTTTATCACAAAGTTAATTGCCATGTTCGTATCAGCATGGTTAATGCGTTAAGTATGACTTCGACGTTCTACAATTTTGTTAAGAATGATAACAAATCAAGTCATTAGAACGACGCGTGATAATTGATAGTTCAAGTGAATTTCTCTTAGTCACACAGTTATATATTTGATTATATTCTTTCTTTCTCTCTCTCTCTTTCTTTCTTTCCTTCTTTCTTTTTTCTTTTTTATCACAAATTAATTGATTATTCTTGTCGACGTAGATAACACTTCTCATCTATAAGTTAGATTTTTTCCTTAATGTTCTTAATGCAACTCGAGTGAGATTAGAATTGTGTGATTAGTATGTTAACTCACGAAACTGTGTGATAATTAATTTTACCTTGAAATGGCATAGAAAAAGGAAATGAAAAAATAAAATGAAGTGTTATTTTAAAAATCTTTGCGCATATACATACATACATAAGTACGTACATACGTATATATATAAGTACGTATATATATATACATATACATATACATATACATATATAAATATATATATATATATATAGAAACATGTTACTCGTTGTAAATCGGTAAAGCTCGGAACCAATAAAGCAACGAAGTTGTTCTCTTTGTTCACGAGCGTAATTAATAGCTCGCAATCGACGCTCCGGTATAAAGTTAATTAACGGAGGAGTTAATATTCATAGTACATTTAACTCGATTGTGATAGGAATGTAAATACAGAGAAGAGAGACAGATACAGAGAGAGAGAGAGAGAGAGAAAGGAAGAGATAGGAGAATAGAGAGAAAGAGAGAGAGAGAGAGGGCATTTGACGTATTTAATTAAATTACACACGCTATTTTGCAGTAATAATTGACGACTACGATATTCCCCATGATATTTTGTAATCCGTTGATTTACATTGTAACATGCGCCTTTTTGCCTATCAAAAACCATGTACATAGATATATACATACATAGCTGTACGTACGTACATAAATACATACATATCATCGTTTATATAGGTATATATGTATATATATATGTTATAAACCCCATATTCCTCCCTCTCTTTCTGCAAAAAAAAAAAAAAGAAAAATATCAAGATCTCGCGAAAGATATTTTAAAAATCGTAAAGCGTGTTAGCTGAGACACGAGTTGATATGTAATATGCATCGAGATTCAAGCGAGACCGGAGATTAGTTATTCATTCACGAAGAAGGTAGGTAGGTAGGTAGGTAGGTAGGTAGGTAGGTAGGTAGGTAGGTAGGTAGGTAGGTAGGTAGGTAGGAAGATAGGTTGGTAGGTAGGTTGGTAGGTAGATAGGTAGATAGAGGTATATATCTAAACGCCGAAAGAGCGGTTCGATGTGTCTTCGACAGACTTCTCTAAATCATTGAAAAAAAAAAAGAAAAAAAGAAGAAAGAAAGTCACAGTGTAAAAATACGCTTGGGATATTCTCTTTCTTTTCTTTTTTTCTTATTTTTTTTCCTTCGAAAAAAAAATTTTATCTTATTTTTTATACTTCTTTTTTCTATCTCTCCTTTTTCCCCCCTCTCTCTTCTTCTTCCTCTTCTTCTTCTTCTTCTTCTTACTCTCGTCCTGAACGAATGAACGAACGGACAACAAGAAAAATAAAAAGATTTGTAATCGATCGAGAGGAGAGAAAATTTGAAAGAACGTACTGTTATTTTTAAGAGTATGCGCGCTCGTGTACGTGAGATAGAAAGAGAGAGAGAGAGAGAGAGAGAGAGAGAGAGAGAGAGAGAGAGAGAGAGAGAGAAAGAAAGAGAGAGAGATAGAGAAAGAGAAAGAATATCTATCGATTTGATCTTCGTGCGATTTATATTCGAGTCGAGTTTATAATGCGAATATATCCATTTTGGATCGAGATGACTAAAGGATGAATAAATCACTAGGCTTCTTCGTAATGGCCGACTACTCTCTAACAAAGTAACAACGATGATGGTTGGTCCTCTCTTTCATTGCTACGTTGTGTATCCATATCCTACACGTGGAGAAAGAGAGAGAGAGATATACACGGACGCATACGCACACGTATACACGTGCATAAATACGTGTAACATTTATCCGTGTGTATATAACCGAGCAATATCTAACTCGATTCCATATCACGCCTCGACGTTCCATGCGCGTTCGTGCGTACACGGATATGCGAACGACACACACGTATATACATACATACATATATATATATATATATATATATATATATATATACATACTCGTATACTAATGGCTAGCAAGCTATAGTAAGCTAGCTAGCTAGCTAGCTAGCTTGCTTGCTTGCTTGCTTGCTCTTGCTTGCTTGCTTGCTTCCTTGCTTGCTTGCTTGCTTGCTTGCTTGCTTGCTTGCTGCTGCCAGATGGAAATTACCGATCCGATATGCAAATAGCCGCGGTGACCACTAATGTGTGCTACCAGTTAACGGTAACGTTATTAACGGATCGTTACACGATGTTCGAAGAACGCGTGTGTACGCAATGGGAACTGCGTTAGAATCGTGTGATCTATGAACGCCCCCATGAAGGGACCTGAGGCGATCGATAGAATTCGAGATAGAAATTCCTTTCCGAAATGTTTTATATATTACGCGCATGTAAATGTTTTTTTTTTCTTCTTTTTCTTAAAAGAAGAAGGAAAATCTTTTTTCTTCTTTTTCTTCTTCTACTTCTTCCTCTTATTTTCAATCAGATTTATTCTTGTGTTGTTTTGATTTGTATTAATTTGGCTCGAGAGATAGACGGAAAGAGAGAGAGAGAGAAAGAGTTAATTCAATATCGCATGATTTATGATTTATGATTTTGCTTAGAGGGTTTTTAGATTTAATAAAACTCGAGATAGAAATTTCTTACTGAAAAGTTTTATATGTGCACTTTATTTAATTATTTATTTATTTACTCTTTTTTTCAATTTAGTTTTAATCTTGCTCTTCATTTGATTTTGATTCGTTTGATGCGAGTAAGAGAGAGATTTAATAATGTACGGTTTATAATTTTGATTAAAGCATTTAGATTTAACTTGTGGTTTATCTTTGTACGATTAGAAAAGATTTAGATTTGGATTTATGGAAGGAGATTAATTTTTTGGTTTCATTTGTTCGATGTTTTAAATATCGATGATCGATAAGTAAATCCCTAGATAGATAATTTTCGAAAAGTTCTTTCAAGTCAATTTAAATCTACGCTTTCTTGATTTTCATAACTGTAATCGAGTAATTAGAGATTTAATTGATTTACAAATTTGTTTTAAATTGTTAGAAAATAGTTTTGGTAATCAGAAAATTAACATTTTGTCCTAATCACAAAGATAATATCACAAGGAGTTGAAATTCGTGGTTTCACCATGTGGATCAAATTTTTTATAAGTCATTCTCGTACAACCCAAGTTCTAAGAAGGGTCGCCAAAACTTTTTCTATCTATGAATCGTAGAAAAATGAATCATACTTTATTAACATCATTTATGAATTAAATGCTTACGTGTTGTGTACTATTCGCGTTTTAAGTATCTAAAGAGATTTTAACACGAAATGTCGTTCTTGGAAACGAAAAGTAATTATTCACGTGGGTGTGTATGGTTTACGAAGAAAAAAAAAAAAAAAAAGAAAAAGAAATGAATTAAAGAAAAGAAAAGTGCGAAAAAGATATTCTTCGAGCACTCATCGAGAAGAAGAAAAAAAAAAGAAAGAAAAAAAAATGTACAAACACGATTCGATCTTCTTGAAAGAAACGTGGTACGCATAAAATGATTCGAAATAATGCGTTTCGAAAATCAAGAGTGACAATGCTCACAATGTATATATATATGTATGTATGTATGTATGTATGTATGTATTTATACATATATGTATAAAATAAAAAGAAAATGAATGGAAAGAACATAAAAGTACAATGATCAAATTGTCGTGAGTCACGTTTTACTAAATAAAACATAAATAAAATAAAGAAAGAGGAAAAAAGAAAAATTCATGAGAGAAACAAAGGAAAAAGTAAAAACTTGACCAAAGAGAGAAAGAGAGGGAGAGAATTTTTAATTTCAAAATCAAATTGTTCTTAATAGCCAGTATAGTTTTAATCACTTTTTAAGTATGTACGATACATATGTGTTAACAAACACGTCATTGTGATAGAAGTTAAGGCCAAAAATTTTCCGAGAATGTATTACTTATCACAGCGATACACATACATTCTCTCTCTCTCCTCTCTTTCTCTCTTTCTCTCGCGTATAAATACTCCCTTTCTCTCTTTCTATCGAGTAATTAGCATCGATGACGTTAAATACGTGGACGCAACTGATGCGCAATAATAATTAAGCGTGAATTCAAGGGCGTTAATGACGCATCGTATATTCACAGTATTTATTCGAACACTTTAAGCGAGAGTGTAATCAGTTGTGAAATATATGAAAGTGTCTATGAAAAAAATCGATATATTTTTTTGAGAATACTATCTCTCTCTTTTTCTCTTTGTCTATTTATCTCTATCTTGAAATCTATTTATTGAAATCTAACTGACAATCTCTATCTTTTATATATACATATACACACACATATGTATATTTTTTTCTTTTTTGTCGTCTTTTAAAAATCTTCGAACGTCTCGCCAAGAAAACGACGGTTAGTTAAATTCTTGAATTACATCGTAACATATATAGTAACAGCTTGAGATGAACACTCGAAAGAGATAGGGTTGGCTCCTTCTTTTCGATCCCTCTGACTCACGGCTTATATTCTTTTCCTTCTTCCTCTCCTTTTTCGAGACATCTCTCTCTCTCTCTCTCTCTCTCTCTTTTTTCTCTTTCTCGATCACGACTATGAAAGAGACACACGAATGTACGCTTGCACGCACGATAAGAGGAAGAAGGAGGCACATAGAATTTATTACGGTGCGGTGGCCGATCTTATTTTAAGACTTGAGAGAGAGAGAACACGCGTGTTTTTCCTATGTGTGTATGTATGTGTGTACGTGTACGTATGACTCTTTGTCTGTGTGTGTATGTGTGTGTGTCACGACACATCGTACGCACGCGTGGATACTTTAAAAAGAGTCAATGGATATTATAGTCGACAGATGTGCTTAGGATCTCTTACGGAGTCTTGAATTTTTAACACTGAAGCACACAGATTTTTAACATTGAAACTATGTTTAGCCGGAGAATTTATTAGATGGGTATATTTCTCTCTCTCTCTCTCTCTCTCTCTCTCTCTCTCTCTCTCTCTCTCTCTCTCTCTCTTTCTCCTTTTCTCTCTTTTTCTCTCATAGAAATTTTTATATAGATAATCTTTTCTTTTTCTTTTTTCTCTATTGCTTATTGTTGACTTAATGTCTTTGCGAAACGCAAACAAGAGATTTTTTTTTATATATAACTGAAATTGTACACTAATATATCCAATGAATTAATATTCAAAGGATTAAATCGGAGAATTTGAATTTGAAAGGAATAATTTGTCAATAATGTAAGAAACAAGTTTTATGAAAAATTGTTTAATTCTTTTTCAAGTGAAATAATTTAATAATCCCTTTTCGAAAACAAAAATTAATTTACGATAGAACTATTTAACCGTTTAATTATGGTTGATAAACGATAAAACAAAATGCTACGTTATTTCAATGTAATATTGCTTGCTTGTAATGATATGAATTTGTAACGCTGACATCTTTTCTTTTTTGTTTTTCATCTTTTTATTTTCCTTTTATGTAATAGATATCATAAAGAAAGAAAAATTGTATATTCAACGTCCACGTGTCGCGTTCGATCGATCGATCTCACTTGACCTCGAAGTTTTAGCTATTACCTATTACTCAGGATTCATTTAAATGTGCTTGCACAAGTAAATACGATCCGGTCTTGCGAGTCTTCGTGAATGCTTCGAATAACGGCGAGTAACTCTTTTAGCGTGTCTTTTTTCTCTTTCTCTTTTTCTCTGTATATTTCTCTTTTTTTCTTTTTTTGATAACGACAAAGAACAACGATCAAAGTATTGGATAATTATTATTATTAATTATAGAACTAATAAACATTATAGGGACTACGAGTTATATCGTCGATTAAAAAACTTTTGATCGAATACCGGTTACAAACGTATCTGGTAATTAAAATCGGTTAACGGTGAACGCCAACTATGTATGTCCTACATTTGTAAATATATACAATACACACACACACACACACATATATATATATACTAATCTATACTAGAAAGAATGCTTTGTACCAAGAGAAGTTACTTTCATTATGATTAATACCATGTCTGATCTAATCTCATCCTTTTTTTTCCCTTTTTTTCTTTCTTTTTTCACACGTTCCGTTTGATTATAAACGTGAGAGAATATATATATATATATATATATATATATGTACATATATTTATATATAATATTATTGCTTTGAAAATGATTGTTTGCTTTGGAAATAAATTGATCGAACAGATTGATTTTGAAATCATAAGGAATGTCTTCGTTTAATCGTGCAACGGTAAATCTAATATTTTTCACGACGTAGTCGATTGCGTTCGAAAAGAAAATTAGGACAACGACGTACATCGTAGTTTAATCCTAAAGACATTAGATCTCGAATGTTAGACGATGCTCGTTTCAATTTGAAGAGATCTAATTTCGTTGGATATCTTTTACACGCACGATATTAGAGATTAGAGTCCTCAACAAAATAACTCGACTTAAATTACAAAAAAAAAAAAAAATAAAACTAAACAAATTTATTCCTTTTTAAATGAAATAAATTCTCATAATCTTTCTCTTCTTTGCACGTAGCAAACGCATAGAACAAAAACGTTGTATTTTCTCAATCGAAATTGGAAATAAAAAATTAATTCCAACTTGATTTAAATTACTAAAAAAAAAAAAAAAAAAAAAATAAGAAAGGAAGAAAAGAGAAAGAAAAAGAAAAAATTAATTTCTTAGTATTTAAACGAAATAAATTCTCATAATCTTTTCCCCATCGCTTCAAAGTAATACGTATAGAATAGAAACGTTAGGATCGTCCCAATCGAGCAATCAATTCAAATATCGGAACAAAAAAAAATCCGTATATTATAATATTATAACGAAAGGAAATATATTCAAACGATTTGAAATAGAAATATTATTTCTTAACCTTTCAAATCGAATAACTTAAGTACGTACGTATGTATGTATATATGTATATGTAAGTACGTTTCTAAATATAATACGCTCACGTACATACACACACATATACGCACGTACATACATATACACGTACGCAAGTCTATACGTATTTACATGCGTTGGTCTGTGTCGTTGCGTGTGTACATAGTAAACGTAAAGAGCAAAAACACGATAAGAAAAGATTCGAGTAATGTGACCTATCAAAGGCGTCAGAAGATCACTCGGTTGTTTTCATTTACAGTCGTCCGGTACAAAAGCACTTACGCGGCACGTACACGAGCATTAACGAAAACGACGTCGGAGAATCAGAACGACGACAAAGAGGGAAAAGACGAGAAGAAGAAGGAGGAAAAGGAGGAGAAGGAGGAGGAAGAAGAGGAGGAAGAAGAGGAAGAGGTGGTGGAGGAAGAGGAGAAAGAGGAGGAGGATGAGGAGGAGAAGGAGGAGGAGTTAAGACGGCGGCAGTCCTCTTAATGCATCGCGCATTTGCGTTTCTTATTTCGTCCGGTCTCTGAGTGTGAGACAAAGATATACAGACAGAGAGAGAGAGAGAGAGAGAGAGATAGAATAAACGCTTACTTGACTGCATTCAAAGAATGCGTTCTTCTTCTTGGCCAGTTTCGAGAGTAGAAAATTTTATTTCGAAATTAACGAGTATTTTCTTTGTTTCGAATAATCAACAAATCTAACGATAGGTTTTACATATTTCTCTTTTTTTTTTTTCTTCTTTTTTTTTTTTTGTTCTTCGTAATGTTTATAGACGAGATAATGTATACAGACGAACGGAGAATGAGATAAGGTTTTCTAATTTAAAATTTCTACGGAAGAATATTGTAAAAATGTTCTTCCCTCTTCGTTACTTTGTAATTGTAATCGGTATTAAATAATTGTAAGAGTTTATATTTTTTATGATTATTCATAGAATAGGTAATTAATTCTCTTTTTTTGCTATTAGGATTAATATGGATGGATGGATGGATAGATAGATAAATAAACTAAAGTAGGATAAGATGATATCGTCGAATAGAAAATTGTTATTTTTAAATAATTATAATAACGATTAATTGTTAATTTTCTTCATAAACACATTTAAGAGGTTAACATTTTTATGATACTCATAGAAGTACTATTTTACCAAGGCAATAAAAGTGATTCGAAGAACGACTGTGAACGATAAAGCGTGTAATTACGCTCGGCTCGAAGCATAAGAGCGTTGTATGTATGTACTTTTCGAACTACGTCATCGACTAGCGCGTTACTCATCGAGCCTAAAGAGGTCTTTCTTATTTCGTATATATATATATGTGTGTATATATATACACACACATACATATGTATATGAGGTGTGTGAGTAGCCATATCTACACGTAAATACGATCTCCACGTATATTAAGAATATTAGAAAATCAATCGAATACATATGTAAATCAGTCGAATATATACGAATGTATATGTATATAAGTATATGAAAATGATCATTAATACTAAAACGATAATCGTCATTAATTATTATTATTACTATTTACTCCTTTTTTCTTTTTTACGTAGGCGTGGCGTGACGATAATAAATCGTAAAGCAATAGTGTAGTAGTGTGACGTATTAAGAACCGGAAGAATAAACAAGTAAGTCGATCGATAGTGGATACCATTCGATCGATTACGTAGAGACATAAGATTATTCTAAGAAAAATAAGAAAGTAGAAAAAATGAGAGAAAAGTAAGAGAGTTATTTTCGAATATTAACGAATAGTAGTAAACAACATTCGTCTTAATCATTTTTGAAAGGTATCAACAAATACTCGATACAAATTATTCGAAACGAAATTGTTCGTAGTTATATTATCTAAACGATTTTGATAAAATATATATATATATATATATATATATATATATATATATTTACGTATATCGTAGATATACCATGATTTTCTTAGAAATTCTTCGTAGTAGAAAATAGAAAGTTTCTCTTGGAGGGTGTCACTGCCGGAAGAGACGTAAGAAGGACAGAGAAAGAAGATCGTGTTTATACGAAGGAATGTGTTTGCGTGTGTGAAAAAGAGACACACCGAGAGAGAAAGAGAAAGAGAGAGAGAGAGAGAGAGAGAGAGAGAGAGAGAGAGAAAGAAAGAGACAGAGATATCTTAACGTAGAGGTAAATTTAAATCTCTGGTGAGAGTAGTCGAAATAAAGTGCGTGTACGCATGAAGACGTGCTTTAGTACGACATCAGACGTAGTGTATGTACGAAGGAAGGAACGAAAAGGCACATGTGGCGTCTTTCGGCTGCCCTAAACGCGAGACTTTAAATATAGAATGTGGAGCACCTTTTGCCGCAACTCCGCTTCGAACCATTGGATTGTGCAAGCTTCAATTTTCTCTCTGGCCCCTGCACTTTTCGAATTCAAATTATATTTTCTTACGCGACCGATCGTGTCTACCTCCCCCTCCTACCCCTTTCCCCTCACCACTTTTCTTCGTTTTCCTTCCTTTTCCATCTTCTTTCGTTTCTTCGGCATTCTTCTCTGATATTTTTTTTTCCTCCTTTCCTTTTCCTTTCTGCTTCTGTTTCTCTTTCTTTTTTCTTTTCTCTTTACTCTTCTTTGTGAAAAATTCTTTTCATTGCTTTAATTTTTAACTCTGCATCAATTCGCTCGAGTGCGCAGACTTGTGTTCAACGAATTTAGAATACATATTTGGATATCGATTATTGTTTTCTTCGATTAATTCCTTTTTCATTTTTTCATTTTTTTTTTTTTTTTTTTCTTTCTTTAAGGTATTTTTTTCTAATGACGACTTACTCATGTACGATATTTTTCCAAGAAATTCGTAAGGCATTAAAAAACGAGAAAATCACGGTGAATCATCGATTTTGTTACTTTTCTTTAATAGTTGAACATAAATCACGATTAATGTATAGCAACGAGCAAGTAAGATTCTATAAAATAGATAAACGGACTCTGCGACTTTCCCTCTTCGACTTTGTAGGCACGATCTTCACAACGATCTACTAGACGATCGATCGGAGAACGGAACGAGGAAGATAGATAGAGAAAGAAAGGACAGAGAGAGAAAGAGTTATCTAAACGATCTACGAGAGTCACGTTCAGTCTCTTTAGCATTATGCACCGCGTGAGAAAGAAATCGAGACGATTTACGCGACCGATAAAATTCTTTTCCTTTCTTTCTCTCTTTCTCTCTCTCTCTTTTTCTTGCATTTCTAATCTGTTTTCTAGTATCAATGAATATAATGGAAGGTACGAGGGAACTTTGATCGAAAGCCCTAGATCGTGATTTAAATGCAATTCTAAAACAAAACTCGTCGTACATGTTCGAGATATATATATATATATATATATATATATATATATATATATTATATATTATATATAAATGCACCAATACGCTTCGACAAAGCTGAACGAAACCTTTCAGAGGCTGTCCTGGTTGTAGATAACTGCATTAATAATCCATTAATATTTCGACAGCTTTGTTACTGTTTCTGTCATTCGTAAAAGAATTACATCTTTGTATACATTCATTTTCTTTACGGATATATAAACACAAATATATATATATATATATATATATATATATATATATATATATCGTATAATAGAAAGATAAAACGAGCTAGGTAGACGCTTTGTAACTAGTTTGTAACTGTGTAAAGCTATAAATGTCAAATAACTATCACGGGAAAAAAACTTTTGAAAATAACTTCCTGCTTTGAGATCTCTTTGATTATCGAATCAGCTGATTTTGAAATATTAATGATTCGAACAAAAATGTCTCTTTGATTATTAAGTCGTAATAAAAGTAGAAGGAGCATTTATCGAGTTTACGCATTGTGACGAACGATTAGATTCGCTTTCTATTACTTTCTAATAACACGCTTGAATTTTTCCACGAAAGTTATTCGATATCGATATTGAAGGATCACACGATCGATCTATGGTGAATCGAATATAACATATGATTCCTTTACCTCCTTTGATATTTTGATACTTACGCGATCATAGATCATTTCTTTAGATACAAACGCATCCATATATACATATATATATATATATATATGTATATATATATATATATATATATATATATGCATCATACACGTTTACCAGTTACTCTTGTCAGCTGTTTACTAACTGGTCTTATCGTTACGTCACTCACGTGATATCGCGTGTGAAAATATTGTTAAGAGTAGAGGTATTTTGTCTATTTACATTTCTATGTGGTTGATGGTAATTCGACTTTGATAGTTACATAAAATGATTGCAGGAAGATGGAAAACGAAGAAAGAGCGACGAAGAGAGAAAGAGAGAAAGGGAGATAGAGAGATAGAGAAAGAGAGAGATAGAGAGAGAAAATAATTTATAACGTCCATTATGTGTCTTGAAATAGATACTTGAAACGTTGATTTTTAGATGTATGGGTAGAAGGAGAAAAAAAGATAAATATATATACGTATGTATATAAAAAAGATTTATAACATTGAATTTAGAAAAATTATTGTTGTTATTGTTCTTTCTTTTTTTTCTATCCATTCTCTTTTTTCTTTTCTTCTCTTTACTTCTTTATAAATGTCTCTATACGTTTTATGAATTGCACGTGTACAGATGTATATGCATAAATGAGATAATTGTTACAACACAGAAGAGAGGAAGATAAAAAGTTGCTGTTACGAATCTCGACTCTGCAAGTGTAGAAAAACATGTTAGAAAAACTTAATGGTACCAAAGCATGACGCAAATGCACATGGACGACGACGACGACGACGACGACGACGACGACGACGACGACGACGACGACGACGACGACGACAATGTTGTTATCGCATGTCGTATGTACGTACGTACATATATATATATATGTACGTATGTATGTATGCATATAGGTATAAATGGAAGTATGTAAGCGTTATTAAGTTTGCCTCGAGTATTCTGGCTGACATTTAAAATCAATTAGCGTTATACGTCTATTAGAAAGTCGGCTGATTCCTCCTCCCTTATCCCCGCAATCATGTTTTCTTTTAACGATATATAGATACTGCTCTTCCTTCTCCTCCTCCACCTCCTACTACTATTACTAGTATTACTGCTGGCTATGGACCTTGCTTGATAGATTTATTATTAAACAGCGATTTTATCGATATTATTCGCAAAATTTTGACGATTCATTAATTTCTGATTACGTATATAAACACACATTGAATTTACACACACATATATATATATATATATCATTAATGTATTGGTTTAATGTATTTTAAGATGCATATATATATATACATATATATATATATTATATATATAACATATTTTATTTGCTTGCATATAAAATTTATGATAAGCGTATTTTAAAGGAAGAAGTAAGTTTATGAGGGATAATTAATCAATGATGTTGGATAAGTCGTGACGTATGTATGTACGTATATAAAATTTTGTTGGGATAATCACATCTTTCATAGAAGTTAATCGTCTAATAAATATTATTTGTCAAATGTATATGTATATATGAGTACATACATACATACATACATATATATATATATCATAGTTGAATCATTATGCTTATAGACTCGGTTTATTCCACGAACGATAAATGTTAAAATGAAAAATACGTATTTATTATACTACTTCTTATACAAAGTCAAAGTATAAATGTCATCTGATTTTTCTTTTCTATCTTCGTAAATAAAAAGTATTCTCTCTCTTTCTCTCTCTCTCTCTCTCTCTCTGTTTCTTTCTCTGTCTGTCTGTCTATCTGTATTTCCTTCGAAATTCCAAAATTATATTGGCGACACGCGCGCTTGTACTCTTGGAAATAAACTCGTCTGCGTTTTAAAATCGAGTGTAACAGAGAATAATTTATCGTTCATGCGTCACCGTAGATAATCGACGAGAATCGAAAGTATTTTCGGCGGTGCGTAGAATATAAGTTTCTTGTTATGTATATATGTATGTATGGTAGCGTTAATTTAACATTAACATTTGATCGGGACGCTTAAACGTTGGTAAAAAGTATGATTTGTACGGTGGTCCCAAAACTAATCTCCATATTTATTGAACGATTGCGTAAACATTATATACATATACATATACATATAAATATAAATATATATATATATACATATATACATATACATATATTTTTCTTTCTTTTTTTTGTATCAATGATATTTCGTAAGTAACTACAACATAAAGTAACAGAAACATTTTTAGAGGAGAAGACGTTTCTATCATCGCGATCTTTATAAAAAAGTTATATGGTCCGGAAGAATTAAAAAGAAAAGAAGAAGAAGAAGAAGAGAAGAAAAAAATACGAAAGAGAAAAGAAAAAAGGAACAAGATGAAGCTGCGATCGTTTTAACGATTAACCTTTACCTGAGTAATATCTTTGATCACCTATGAATATTTTCTGGATATAAGTATATAAATTCAACGACAATAACAACGATAACAACAACAACAACAACAACAACAACAACAATAATAATAATAATAATAATACCTTGTAATAATAAAAGATGCATGCGTATGTATGTATGCATATATATATATATATATATATAATCTACGATACTCATAAATAACGTCCGATCACGAGTAGGTACTTTCATAAAATTCACGATGCACCGTATAGATGCATTCCGTGGATCAAACTGCATTATCGTCAAAGGCAATTTATACTTTGGACACGGTTGCCGGAGGTGACGATGGTTATAAGAGAGAAAGGGAATATCGATCGAGAGTGGTACTCGAAGATGAAACAGGTTCTCTCTCTCTCTCTCTCTCTCTCTCTCTCCTTTTCCCTCTCTTTCAACAATAAGAAGGAGATGATGAAGAAGAAGAAGGAGAAGGAGAAGAAGAAGAAGAAGACGAAGACGACAACGACGACGACGACAACGACGAAGATGAGACAGGATGAAGGCGTCGAAGTGATCGATAGTTTAGTGTGTGTGTGAAAGAGAAAGAGAAAAACACACAATGAAAAAAGAAAGAAAAAAGAAAGAAAGAAAGAAAGAAAGAAAGAAAGAAAGAAAGAGACAGTTAAAGAGACGACTTGGTCGTCACGTTTATTATGTAAATCAAACCGGAAGTTCTTTCCCTTTCCTCTTCCTCTTCCTCTTCCTCCTCCTTCTCCTCTTCCTCTTTTCTCATCCTTCATCCTTTTTTTTTTTACCATCACCATCACCATCACCATCACCCCTATAATTACCCTCTTCCCGTTTTCGAGCTACATCGAGAAACGATCTTTGAAACGAGTTTGAAACATCCCTGACGTACACGTTGATTTTCTCCCTGGAATCTCTTTTTAAACGTTTTTAACTTGAAACTATTGCCGAGAGGAGTTGCGAATGTTAAATGGAACGAGTAAGATCGAATGGTTATATTTACTTATCGATCTCTTTTTTTTTTTATTCAATACATACGTGTATATACGTGCATATATATATATATATATGTATGTATAGTTGTTTCTATGGCGGAGGATAAAACTGTCGATCGGAGAATTAATTCATGAAAATGTAATTTGATGCTCTGTCGTGGAATCAAATTAGCGGATATTCTATTGAACTGATTGCTATCTCGTGGTTGTTTAAGTGAGAGAGAGAAAAAGAGAGAGAGAGAGAGAGAGAGGGTGAAGCGTAGATGAGATGAAAAGGAGAATCGATATACTGTTTTCTCTTTCTATCTCTCCATCTTTCTTTCTCTTTGTGTCTCAGCTTGGTAGATGCAAATTTTGAGGCGTACCGCGAAGACAAAATTACAGGAAACCATAGAAAGTTCCTCTATCTACCCTCTATCTATCTATGTATCTTTCCACCATATTTTTCAACTACCACCCTCTCTCGTACCTTTTTTGTATTTCATTTCTGCTTTCTTTCTTTTTCTTCTTATTCTTTTCTCGTTTCTTTTTCTTTTTGTTTTTTCTCTCTTTCCTTTTTTTTCATTCCTTTTTACTTCGAACCCATATGATTTGCATCTAAATAACCATCGAAAAGTACGAAGTACTCGATGAAAATCGTTCGTAGTTCTTTTCCTATGTTATCTTTTCTCTTTTTTATTTTTCTATTTCTCTCTGTCTTTTTTCTTTTTTTTTTTTCTTACTAAAGACCGGATCTTTTATTAATATTTTTTATCTGAACTTTATATCTATATATATATATATATATATATATATATATATATACACGTATGTGTATATAATCTTTTTTCGTTCTTTTTATAAAGAAGTAAACATGAATTTGTGATAATAAATGTTAATCGAATATTGAATATTTGTTGAATCGATAATTGTCCATGTATTCAATCTAATGGCTATCTCGATGACACAAGAATCTTTGATCGTAAATTGTGGTGACAGCTCAGAAGAAAAAGAAGAAGAAAAAGAAAAGAAAAGAAAAGAAAAGAAAAGGGTGGGTAATTAGTTCGCGTGTAATTAATGATACAATACATTTTCAATTATACCGTTTCGTTGATTAATAATTGTTTACAAATATAATTAGCAATTAAGTCGGAAACAAATTACTTTTGCCATTAGTAATTGGTCCGTTGGTATTAATTACAAAATTATAAATGTAATTAGTGATTAAACGTGTAGTTAATTGCACAAGTAATTACCGTACTTGCATCGTCTCTCTCTCTCTCTCTCTCTCTCTCTCTCTCTCTTCCTCTTTCTTTCTCTCTCTCTCTCTCTCTCTCTCTTTTTCTTTCTTTCTTTCTCTTTATCTCTGTCTTTGTCTCTCTTGTAAGGCGTAAGAGAAGTTCGAGTTCGAGTATAAGCAGAGACTAATAGAAGAGAAAAAGAAAGAAAACGGAAGAGGAGATGAAGAGGAGGAAGAAGAAGAAGATGAAGATGAAGAAGAAGAAGAGAGAAAGAGAGAGATAGTATACTCCAACAAGAAAATGTGGTAGAGCTTCTCCTCTGGAATTTACCTTCTACCATAATGAGCGCAACAGCTTGCACCGATGTGAGCTAGGAACGATATAGGTTTTTCGACCTACGTCTCTCGCATAGTTTTATCCTTTCGAAAGAAATCATTGGAATTTTCAATGGCTATGAGAACGTTTTAGATACTAAAGAAATATATATATATACATATACTTGTATCTCTTTTCTTGATATTTAAAATTCTTTCGAAGTTAGGATTATTAGAAATATGATTGATTGATCTTAAATGTGTTATCTTTTCGTCATTTAAATTTCGCTCGATAAAAAAAAAAAAAGATTAGAAAAGTACAGACACGCAGATAGTTTTGTTATATTTGAATAAATCAAAAAAAAAGAAATCTTTAGGATTTACAATGGTTATAAGAACGTTCCATGAATATTATATTTTAATGTTTCTTGTAAAAAAAAATTGTAAGGATAGAAAAATGATAGATTATTCTTTTGAGAAAAACGTGATATTTTCGTAATTTAAATTACGTCAGAATATTAGTATTAATGTTTAATTTCGTTATAATCTGAAAAAATGATTAATAACTCTTAAGAAAGATCTGATATACTCGTCGTTTAAATTTCCTTCTTAAATCGTGTAATAGAATAACGATTGATCTAAGTCTTAGAAAGAAAAAAAAAGGAATTTAGATAAAAGAATTACGATAAATTTTCACGTATTATCTTATAGATTCTATTGGAAAAATGCAATAATTAATAACTTTAATCTCAATCGAGATAAGATATACGTTATTGTAAAAAAAATTTATTAAGAATTCTGAGAAGAAAAATGAAAAGAAAGAAAAAGAAAAAAGAAAATAGTTAATAAGCCTAATCTCAATCGAGATAAGACATTCGTGATTTAACATAAATTTCCATTTAAAAATAATAATTAATAACTTTCGAGCGGAGATATCGCGATTTGTCACTTTAGATCCGTTTTGTTACGTTAAAAAAAAAAAGGAGGGAAGAGAAAAGAAATAAACAAAAAAAGAAAACAAGGAAAGAAAATGGATTGAATAATTGACATTAAAAACTCACCTTAAGTAGTCGCCTGAAATAAGGGCTGCAGGCAGAGAGGACGACCTTGTGAGCAGTGAAGCTGCTACTATCGCAGGCTAATGTCACATCGACGAAATCCTCTTCGTCCCTGAGATGACGGAATGAGCTAAGGATGCTCGAGTGGAAGTCGTTCCACCTGAGTGAGTATTGCTGCTCGCCGCTCGACGAGGACGAAGAGGCCGCCATGGCGTCCGTCCCCTCGGGACCCACGGCCGAGGGCACCAGAGGTGCTATCGTGCTCACTCTGCCACCCCAACGAGGACACCCTTTCTCTCTCTCTCTCTCTGTCTCTCTCGCTCGCTCGCTTGCTCGCTCTATCTCTCTCCGTCTCACTTTTTTTCTCTCTCTTTCTTTCTCCGTCTCTGTCTGTTTCTCTATCTCTCCGTCTCTTTTCCTCCCTTTGTCACCACCCACTTTTCTGCTTTCTTTTTTTTCCTTTTTCCCTTTTACCCTCTTGTCCCGCGTCCTTTCCCTTATTCGTTTCCTTTTTATTTTCACCTTTCGACAGATACAGCAACGAAAAAAAAAGAATTTTCTCTTGGCACTTATCGGCACTTGTCAAGATGACCTTGAAAATAATATATATGTGTATATATATATATATATATTTCGGTAAACGATGTGTAAGAGAGGACGATGATGGCCACGATGGTGAAAATCTTCTTCTCTCTCTCTCTCTCTCTCTCTCTCTCTTTTTTTACTCAACGAACTTGAGGATTTTTTGGAAATTGGTACACTTGGAGGAAGAACTGGTGGTGGTGATGGCGGTGATGGTGATAATGGTAGCGGTGGTAGAAGTGGCGGTGGTGATGTTGTTGGTGGTGCTGGTGATTATGGCGATAATAAAAGTAAGAAGAATTTTCATCGGCGATTAGGCCAACCAGCCTAGTGTCACAGTAAGAATGATTCCATCGTTAACGATCATCCGACGTGGTGCGTCGCCTTCGTCGGTTCACCGTATGAATTTTCTGAAATCATTTTAGCCTAACATTATAATTCGTATATACATACACGCTCGCGCACATATGTATATTTATATAGATCTATTCTGTATTGTGCATTGTTAATTCATTATAAATGAAATCGAATAATTTACATGTATTAAAAAAAAAAAAAAAAACGTACATACATATGCATGCCTGTGCACGTGTATATCTATTCGAAATATAATTTGTATAATTAGAAAATTATATGAAATATTAATCAGTTTCGTTTACCTTAAAGTAAGATCGAATTAATCGTTGTTTATCTTGGAAGAAAAGTTTTTCCTTTGAGGGAAAGAGGTCTTATCTTTTTATTTCGTTTCACTTTTCTATTCCGTATTTTCGTGATTCGTTCTCTTCCTTCTTTCGAGTTTATAAAAATCGATCGATCGATCGATCGAGCTTACGCTAAAAATCACTTTTTAGCTCGCTCGTATATCTTTTTGGCCATATTGCTGACGTATTCTCTAAATGATAATGAAGGTCCCGTCATTCCGTCATTAATAATTTTCGTAAAACTTCTCGATTAATCCGTCGAATCTTGTTTCTCTCTCGCACTACTATTCTATCGAGTACAGAAAAATCGTCTATCACAGCGACACCTGATTCTCTTCTCGAAATCGCGTCCTTGCTTATCATGCCCCCTTGAGACCTCTCGCTTATGATTCTTCTCCTTCTTCTTCTTCTTCTTCTTCTTTCCTCTTTTCTTTTTTCTTCTTTTCTTCTTTCTTCTCCTCTTTGCCTTTTCCTTTTTTCTTTTCTTTTCGTTCCTTCTCAGCCAGCTTTACCACAGTTCCCTCTTCTGTAATTAAAAAGTATCAATAATATAAGAGATTCGATGGACGATACAAATTTTTACACACACATACACATATATATATATACACTATATGCAAGATCGAAAGTTTCCAAGTGATTTTACAATTCTTCATATTATAAAAAAGTCCCTAGGTTTGTGCAGTTTTGCAAGCTGCAAAATAAAAACGAAAGGTTAGTCTCGATCGTCGAGAAAGAATTATTGATTTTCAAAAACATCTAGTAACTTTTAGCCATCTCTTTACACATATATAAAGTATTCATTTTAATAAATCAATGTTCTTAATATCTTCATAATACACGTAAGTCGATTCATTTCAAACATCTTGCATATATGTATTATTGATATTGAGTAAATTAGACATTCTAATTTTTTTGTTACGATTTTTTGATATCTATTTTCTTTTTTTATAACTTCCTCCCTCTCCCTTTTTCTCGATGAGTTATCAATTTAT
Source organism: Vespula pensylvanica (assembly GCF_014466175.1). Classification (NCBI taxonomy): domain Eukaryota; kingdom Metazoa; phylum Arthropoda; class Insecta; order Hymenoptera; family Vespidae; genus Vespula; species Vespula pensylvanica. Next base: position 1,164,544 of record NC_057703.1, read on the forward strand.
TTTTTCTTGGTATATAAAATTATGGGAGAATTAAAAAAGAGAAAAAGATTAAAGAAAAGAGTTTTACGAATTTTTAGAAAGGTAATAAAAAATATCGTCGAAGAAAAAATGTAAGAACCTTTTTATAATCGTAGTCTGGAAATTACGTATACGTTACTTCACTTTTGTAATATACATGTATACATGCATACATACATAGACATATAGGTTTATTCGTAACGCTAAATATATCAGAGATGCGCAGGAAAGCTTGTCGATTCAACGCATGAATTCCAAACGATTCCCTTTTACTCTGGCCTGATATCACATGGACGTACGTACGTACGTACGTATGTATGTATGTACATACAAATCGCGTACGTTTTACATATGTTTCAGTAGTCCGATAGCTCGTACATCGCATTTAACTACATACGATCGAGTTCACGATTTTCCATTAGGAATAATTTACTGATTGTGCAAGAACTACATTTTAACTGCCAAGATACTCATTTTCCTGTTTCTTTTCTCTCTTTTTCTTTTTTTCTCTTCATTTTTTTCTTTTTCCTCTCGTTTTCTTGAGACAAGCTTTAATTTTACATGTACAATACTGTACTATATATATAATATATATATATATTTTTTTATTAAAATATTATACTCTATATAGAGTTTTGTATATTTATGAGTTTAATATTTAATATAATATTCTAGATTTTTTAACATTTATTAAAATATTCAACTCGACATGTCGGAGCTCGTACGTTTTAAAAATTTTCTCTCTTTTATATACGGTACAATAATTTAATAAAAAAAAAATATTCCATATCGTTCGCTTAGATATACGAACTATTAAAAACTGCAAATGATTATATTTCGAATATAATTCCTACGAAAAATAGAACGACTTCAGAAATATTGATGATAACGGACAATTATTTCTCAATGCAAATATTATGTTCGCGTCGAAAGAGAAAAAAAAAACAATCGAGAGAGAAACAAAATAAAAAAGAAAGATAGAGAAACAGAAACTGAAAGAAGACGCATAGTGGGAAATGCAAGTGCGAATGCGTCGAATGAATTACGTCGGATGAATTACTGGGCACACGATAAGAGATGGCTAACAATTGCCGCGTAATGCGAGGAACGTGCGTTTGCTATGATACTTGGAGAATCAGAATGTATGTACACACATATATATATATATATATATATATATATATATATACATATATATGTATTTATCATGCCTACGCGTATTATGATATAACGTTGAAGTTATCAATAATACGTACAATATATTATAAATATAATACGTCCGCGTTAGAATTGCAATTCGCACAAAAAATTCTATATTATCTTTTCTTTTTGTCTCTTTTTTTCTAATCTTCATCTTCTTTCCCGCTAACAAAATAAAAGAACAGATAAATTGTTCTTCCCACTTTTATATTATCCCAATACCTGGGTATTAAGTATTATTATTATATACAATATTATCGGTCATAATGTGAATTAGCTTTCGAATGCGTGTTTGCCTATACAATATTTATATATACATCGAATTGAATTTCATTCAGTTTGAAGTTATTTTCATTGGAAAATATCGGCCAGTGGGTAGGAACGAAAGTGAAATCGATCTTTTGAAGAAAAACAAGAGGGGAGATATTACATCGGTGATACGATAATACCGGAGTACGAGCTTCCGTATTTTTCGATCGGACGTTTGCTCGCAATAAAATCGTGCCCACGTTGCAAGGTCGCATAAAAGCAAGAGCTAAAACAGAAAGAGAGAGATAGAGAGAAAAAGAGAGACAGAGGCAGAGAGAGAGAGAGAGAGAGAGAGAGAGAGAGAGAGAGAGAAACGCTTTGCTAGTTCAGCGTGCGTAGCCGACATTCCATTGTATCGAATGAATGAACCACGCGTCCCTGAATATATTTCAAGCGATCGATAACTCTTTCTCTCTCTCTCTCTTTTTCTGTCTCTCTTTTTCTCTCTCTCTCTCTCTCTTTCTTTTTCTCTCTTTTTCTCTTTCTCTCTCACGCACTCTCACTCTATCTCTTCTTGTTTGCATCTCTCCGCATTTGGAACGATTGAAATTACATCTGTATCTACTTTTTACATAAATTTCATTTCGATTCGAATAAAGGTTTTCTCGTTGCCTTTCCTTTTTTTTTTTATTTTGTTTTCTTTTTTTTCATATGGAACACGGAACGATCGATAGATCGATTAGATCGATATAACACACTCGTTGTTCCAGACGAGAGAGTAAAAGAGAGAAAGAGAGAGAAAACCAGAGGTCATTCGCCTTTTAATATCGAGAATTTTTCAAATAATTTCTTTTTTATTTTTTATTTTCTCTCTCTCTCTCTCTCTCTCTCTTACTCGTTTAATTCGGTTATACTTATAAAGATAAAGTTTTACGGTTGAGTGCTCCTCTCGAAAAGAGATATTTATTTGTATTTATGTATATATATATATATATATATATATATATATATATATTTCGTCGACGTCTGTATGTAAATTAGTTTGATGATTAATTATCGCAAATTGCACCAATCGTCGGCCTTGATTTCATACGAATATATATATATATATATATTGAAGTTCATGATACACGTATGTTTCATCGAGAAAGATATACAAAAATTATTATTTCTTATTACAATAACATGTATATATGTGTGTACATATATAAAGGATAGAGTATGGATACGATCATGAATCATAATAGATAATTGCTTCGTGATAATTTTTCCACTTGTGTCTTACGTACCTATTTCATAGACTCGAGCAAAATGTTTATTAGAAAAAATCGATTATCGATCGAAATAAATTATCTAACAATGACAGATATAGCGAGACCATTCTTTTTAGAAAAGATTAGAACGGAGATAAATGATAAAGGAATTAAAAAGAGAGAGGCAAAAGAAGAAAAAGAATCCAAAAAGAAAAAAAAAAACAAAAAAATATCGAAACAAGATCTATCTATTATATCCTGTATCTACGATATTATCCAATGGCGGATGAAACCGTTCTCTTCGTTAAAGATTATAAAAAAAAGATATAACGGATAAAAAAAAATAAATTAAATAATACAAAATTGCAATAAGATTTATGCGTCTATTATCTCATTATCTATCTGTGCTATCGTCACATACGAGTTGTACGTAAGTACCTGTTTACAATTTTTTTCCATAACGTGATTGAGAAAAGAACAAAAAGAAGAAAAAAAAAGTAAATAAATTAAAATACAAAACATTGTAAACAGAGTATATTATATGCACATCCTATCCCATATTATCTATCCGTGCTATCATCATTCGATGATGATGGTGCATACGAGACCATTCCTTTCTCACGAAGGATTAGACAAAAAGATAAAAAGTAGATGCATAAAAAAAGAAATAGAAAAAAAGGAAATTTAAATAGAAAAATCAGCAACAACAGCAGCAGCAGCAATAGCAGCAAAAGTAGCAATAGCAATAGTGGCAACAGCAATAGTAGCAATAGAAGCGTTATCGAAAGAAGATTTATGCATGTTAAGTATCTCGAAGCAACGCAGATAGATAGATAGATAAATAGATACATATATATATATATATATATATATATATATATATACGCACACACGTATATATAGATAGATACGCTTGGTTCGTTCGACGCGACGAGATATAAGCATCGTATCAAGGACGACAACGTGACTTCCTCGAATCTAAGATCGTTTTATATTCAACGAGGAATCGTAAACCTCATTGCGGTGCAGCGCAACGCGTTAATAATCGCGAATCAACAACGCCTATCGCGTTACTACGATAGAAACCCGACTTGGTACTTTTCAATAGTCGATATCTCACGCGCAAGTGCACGCCCTTCCTTCCACCTCTGCACCCTTTCCCCCCTCTCCTCTCTCTCCTCATCCTCCTCATCCTCTTCATCCTCCTCATCCACCTTTTATTTCTCATCTTCCTTCTCCTTCCTTTTCTCACCACCTTTCTACCCCCTCTTTCTCTCTCTCCTTTTCTACTCCCTATCCATAGAGAAAACCTCGGCCTTTTCAACATACCTTTCAAGAACGGATTTGTGCACACGTCGCTTTTCGTGCAACGCAATACTTCGCCGCCCTTGCACTTTATTCGCTCGTCGCATGTATTATAATTACACCGATTAGCGAGACTTTTTACGACGTTTCTTCTTTTTTCTTTTCCTTTTCTTTTTTTCCTTTTCCTTCTCTTCTCAAATACGATCGAAAACATTTCTTATCTTTTTTTTTTTTTTCGTTTCGTTTCTTTTGATATAACACCTACATACCTATATAAAACGAAGTGGAAGCAATAAAATTTTGTTATTCGAATTAATCGTTAATTATCAAAATCAATTAATCGTTATCAAAATCGATAATTATTTGTACGTTTCTCTTATGTGGTAGAAAAGTGATTCACATTTTATTCGCACGTTCGCACCGATGTTATGTGACTTTTCGCAACAATTTTTTTTTTAAATACGTTCGCAAATGTTTCTATAACGTCTACGTGTGTAAAACTGAGAGACAACAAAATTTAGTTATTCGAATTAATTGTTAATTATCAAAATCGATAATTTTTTATATATTCTCGTGATAGGAAAATGATTCACATTTTATTCGCTTATACGTTGCACGGAATTGTATCGGTGTTGCGTGGTTTTTAACGATAGCTTTCTTTTTTTATCAAAATACGATCCAAAACATCAACAAATAATTATTTATATATTTGTAGTAGAAAAGTCTTACGCGTTTCATTCACTCGTAATCCGATTGGCGTAACTCTTTGCAATAATTTTGTTTTTTTTTTAAATACGATCCAAAACCATTTTTATGTATGTATGTATTTATGTATGGATGTACGATAGAGAAAACAAAATTGTTTTCATTCGAATTTATTATTTAATAATAAAATCGATAATTCTCTGACGAGTGTACAAAAGAGTATAAGTCGGATTTATTAGTTTTGCAGAGAGATAGAGAGAGAGAGAAACAGAGAGAGAGAGAGAGAGAGAGACAGATACGCACTTATAATGTTTCATATTTAAAAATGCAATGTGTAATATCAGGTGTTAGATTTTGGACGTGGAATCGATAACATATGTATGTATATCTCATTCCATTCGACTTACTATATATATACATATATATATTCATATACTTATACATAAACGTATCATTAGTAAAATGATAGCAAATATAGCATACCTCTTTCTTTCTCAATAAAAATAATTTCATTTATAATATAATTTCATTTCTCTTTTTCTTCTTTTTTGGAGTTTTGCGCGATCGTTAGAAAAGTTAGTTTGTAGTGTAGAAGTATCTGATTCATAGATAGATCGATATATGATAAGATAAATGATAAGATGAAGTAGTTACATTGTGTTTAATTAAATCTATTTTGCAATGTTAGATTTTAATTTTTATCTTAAGTCAGTTCTTCATGATTATTATCGTAAATAGTCGTCAAATGAGGCTTAATATAGAAAGAGAACACTTTTTTCTTTGCACGTGTGTATGAATAGAAAAAAAAAATAAGGAAAATAGAAGAAATAGAAAAAAAACAAGCAAAAACTTTTACGAGCGTGCACGTACGTCCTATCTATGTAAATACAATCGATAAGAACATTATTTTTTAATGTATACATACATACATACATACATACATACATACATACATATATATATATATATATATATATATACATATATTAAAATTAATTCGTATATGAATTCAAATACATTAATTAATTAAATAAACAGAGACACGATAAAAATCTAATTGCAACTAGATTTTCAATTTTGATCTCTGTAAAGATAAAAGAATGCAATAATGAAATTATTAAAAATCATAGAAAAATAATTACTAATGTATGCGTAATTATTTGGTACAGGTGAGTGGGACGGGGGAGATATTACGAAACAATAGAAAAATGTAACTTATACGTATAAATTTCAGGTAATCGCAGTAAAAAAATAAGAGTAGCAATAACAACAACAACTACAATAATAATAATAATAATAATAATAATAATAATAATAATAATAATAATAATAATAATAATAATAATAATAATAATAATAATAATAATAATAATGACAGCTATATACGGGAAGATATAGACGATCGTGTGTGAAAATATATAGGGTTGCGCAGGTGCAACCAACTTGTAACTTAGCGTGTATGTATATATATGTGTATGTATGTAACTTAGACCCATCGTGTAAGTATCGGTCGTTTGCGTTCGCGCGCACGCACGCACGCACGTACGCACGCACGCACGCATGGTATTTGCCGTTTCCTAATCACTTGGTAGGAGTTAGCACTCGCGTCAGGTTGACGACCCTTTAATAACCATCCACGTACGTACGTACATACGTATGCATCGACTATACTACGATCATCAAACGTGAATCTGCCTATCCCTCTCTCTCTTTCTCTCTTTCTCTCTTTCTCTTTCTCCTTTCCTCTCTTTCTTTCTAGACAGCCAATTAGGAGACCTTCGGTAATGAGAACAGTCATGAAAACGTCGACTTGAATGCTCGAAAACGAATAAAGGATTTAGAATTCGTGGAATATTTCGATTTCCTCTTTCTCTCTCTCTCTCTAACGATGGCCTCTACGAAGGTCCGTTTTCTATTTCAAAGAAAAAAGAATTAGAAAAATAAAAAGAAACAGAGAATAATATGATCAGGGACGCATTTATATTTTTCAAGTTGTCCTAAACGCAACGACGACATTGTTAGGAGTCCTCAAAGAAACAAATCTATTTCGATTGATATCAAATTCGTGTTCATTCTTTTTTCTTGATTTTATTTATTTATTTATTTTTTTTCTTTTTATTCTTCCGCTTTTTTCTCTGCTGGCTCTAGTTTTAGCAAATATATAGTAGACTATTTTTCTTTTTTTTTTTTCTTACTTCATAATAACAGTCCGTGAGAAGTAACCTTTTTAAAACGTATGACTCTATTCCCTACGAGTGCAAGCCTCGGTGTTCTACCCTTATATGTAGCTTATATGTACAGAAATGCTATATTAATGCACTTTATATGTATAGAATTATATATATACGTATAATAAATATACGATAACGCGACCCTGAAAACATACGTTCAGTTGCATTTGCACTTCCCTCATAATTTTTCAAAAATATCGATGACATAGAGGATATAATCGATTCATAAATAAACGTTCATTTTGATATCGCAGATTACTATCGTTTTGTGTTTTAAGCGATAAGAACGAGAAACTTTATTGTCAAGACTTTTTTTTTTTGTTTCGTGGACTTTGTTGTTTCGTCATAATTTCTCTCTCTCTCTCTCTCTCTCTCTCTCTCTCTCTCTCTCTCTCTCTCTCTCTCTGCAATTTGTTATCTTGTTATATGTTGTACAAAATTATAGCTAATTTTTATCAATTTTAAATTTCATTTGGTTAGAAATTGAAAAACATAAATGTTATTAAGATCGATCGTAAAACGTATGTATATACTTAGATTATATTATTTATCGAAACGTTTAATATGTCTCTTTACACGCGTACGTATACGTAAATTCGTATACACGTACATACGCGAATACGTCAGAAGCGAGAAATTTTTATCTCATACTTTTGTTTATCACTTAGCTAGCACACCAGTTAATTTATCGTATTTAATATTACGATCATACGTAAAGGCCATTCGGAGTATAAATTGTTCGGATAAGTTCTGCTTGTCGTCGTTGAAATTTGTCGTCTTTAAAAAAAAAAAAGAAAAAAAAAAGAAAAAAGAAGAGAAGCAATTACTCCGCTTCTGCGCATCTTTCTTTTTTTCTTCTACCTTCGTTTTTGCTTTCTTTTTGTTTTCCTCTTTCTCTTTTTCTTCTTCTTCTTCTTCTTCGCTTTTACTTTTGTCAATTGCAGGTTAAAAAATTGTTGAGAAGGAAGAACGTTACGGTGTACAGTCGCACACTCTATTTCTCCCCACTTGTATATTTTCAAAGTAAAAAGGGTTCTTCTCTTTTATCTAACAAGTAACACCAGAGACGAGCTTATTCATTTCTCTTTTGCGATATAATTTCATAGTATCTACATATGCATACGCACATATACATATATAAATATATAAATATATAAATATATAAATATATAAATACATATATATATACATATAAGCTTTTGATTCTTTGTCACGTATAAACGAGCAAAGAGAGCGCATAATAGAGTCTTTAATAAAATTCCTTCTCTTTTTCTTTCCTTTTTATCTTATATCATTTTTTGATGCGACGATAGAACAAAAAAAAAAGAAAAAGAGAAAAGAGAAGAATGTCTAGAAAATCATCGATTTTTTCAAAAAAGAAAGAGGAGAAAAACAGAGAACAAGAAAATTCTGTTTGGAAGGGAACGATTACGTAAGAAAAGTAGTACCGGCGTTAAGGTACAAGGTTTAGGTATCGACGAAATATCGAAAGGACTATGGTCCGAAAGCCAGGTATAAAAGTGGAACCCTCGATGGTTGGTTCTTACCACAAAGCAACAAACCCGATCGATTTCTTTGCAGGTACCTAAAGTATACCCTCTCTCCATTCGACAATCCTCCTTTCCTTGCCCCTCTCTTCACCTTTCCTGCCCCTTTTCTGCCCTCCCCCCACCCCCCACCCCCTGGTACCCTAACCCCACTCCACTACTCCCCCATAAATATCTACTTCTTATGAGATTATTATTCTTTCTCATAGCATATACCATGGACTTTCGTACAACATAATGATTTCTAACCGAGGAAGAAATTCTTTTACCTTTTCTTTTTCCTTTACCTTTCTTCTTTTCTCTTCTTTTTCCCTTTGCTAACGAATCTTTTACATATTTATGACACCGTATAATGTCTTTGCCTATTGTCACGAATAAACGAAGGAAAGATCTCCTTATTATTTTCTCATTGTTCATTCCCGTAAACAAATCGTATTTTTATAATATTTCCCTCGTTATTACTTTATGATTACAAATTGGTTTACATCGCCGAGTATAATTGAAAATTTAAACTGGCATTCAGAAGGAAGAATGGACTATTCTCGTTGAAAATATCGATGTTACTGTGAGGGATGAAATGGAAGAAAGTGAAAATGCTTCTCTCTCTATCTGTCTCTATCTTCCTTTCTATACCTAAGTGCAGGTATACGTAGGTATGACCACATTCTTCAAGACAGTTTCTAGAAAAGTATGAAAGAATATTTCATGACTTCTCGAAGATTTCGGAACCTTGAACCTTCAAAACTACGTCGTCATTTTTCAACTATCCATGAATGAACAATTGTAGTTCTCCAATATATCAACTCGTAAATGCGAGTGAAAGTTTTTAACACAAAAAATTCTAAAGAATTTTTTATTTATTCATATATATATATATTTTTTTTTAAGTGTAACGAGTTAAACGTTACAACTTAGAATATACATGTGCCACAAAATCGAAAATCCCCATAACCAAACTTGAATTACGATATTCTGTTTCTTGGAATGGTAGAACCTCGTGTATATGTGTATGTATGTATATATATATATATAGATGATTTAAACAGAAATCCCTGGCTGTCCTTGAAAAAAGGAGAAGAGAAAAAGAAAAGAGAGAGCGAGAAAAAAGGAGAGAGAGAGAGAGAGAGAGAGAGAGAGAGAAGGGGGAGGGAAGTAGGAGAGAGAGTCGAGTTACCAAGGGAACTTTCGAAAATAGATGAAATTCTCACAAAAACCGTAATGGAAGTGCACTGTCGGTGGTACTAGTACCGAATGCTTTCCCTAAGTGTTGAGAATAAGCAGACACAGGAAGAGTCTTCTGAGTTGAGTGATAAAGAGAGATCTCTTTCTCTCTTTCTCTCTTTTTGTTTCATATAGTAATGTAAAATGTGAACGACACGTGGAGGGCCATTAGTTGAAACGAATAAAATAGAATCAAATAAAAAGAAACACGGAAAAAGAGAGAGAAAGGGATAAAGGGATATACAAAAGCTTTGTCAAAAAAAAAAAAAGAAGAAAAAAGAAAAATAAGTAAGAAGGAAGGAAGAAAGTAATTGAGTCTTCGTGGAAATGATAATGATTCGATAACGATAATAAATATATATATATATATATATATATATATATAGAGAGAGAGAGAGAGAGAGATATAGGTGGGCATGTATGTATATATATTCTAAGAAACACACAAGATGCATCTAATCGATCGATCGCACCTGAAGCACGAAAGTTCCGCACCTGAAGTTCGTGTCTGTTAATTTATTCGCAGGTGAAGGTAATAGCTGCAGTAACAGCAGCAGTAACGAGTAATATCAGCAATAACAGCAAGTAATCACTCGTATATGCAAAATTTCGCGTAATAAATTCGAGAAAGTCGAGAAGTCGAGAATTGAAATTATTTTGAGAACGAATATTAACTGGGAATCTATTCCTTATCGAAAAATATATTCGATTTAACGAGAGACATCGAGCCGTATTATTTTATACCGATGAATATGTTAATAAGATTGGAATAAATATTTTCGATCGAAAAATTGAAATAATATTTTTTCCTTTCTTTTTTTGGTTGAAATCTAAATTAAGGAAAAAACATCTCCGAAGAAAAAAAAGAAAAAAAAAACAAAAAATGACATTTTTAAACGTTAATAAAAATAATACTTTTCTTCGTGCATAATAACAACAAGGAGTCTCGTTCTTCGACCAGACTACAAAACTCAGAAGTGCAGAGCAAACAACGAAGGGGAATTCACACACACTTGCACGCATGCACGCACACACACATACACAAATATACACATAGATTCATTCGCTCGCTCACTCACTCACTCACTCACTCACTCTTCATCTCTGTCTCGTTCGGAGACATTATTATTGTGCGAATACGGTTACATCCGCCGGTTTATTTCTCTCTCTCTCTCTCTCTCTCTCTCTCTCTCTCTCTCTCTCTCTTGCTCTCTCTCTCTCTCTCTCTCTCTCTCTTGCTCTCTCTTTCTCTATCTCTCTCTTTTTTCGACGTAGTAAAGCTTAAGGTGTACGCACAATGTGTGCAGAGGAAGAAAGTATGTATGTAAAGTACTCATGTATATACGTACGATATATATAAGTACGTATATACATATATACCTGAAAGAAGAACCCTATGTGAAGTAAATCTGGGACCATTAATAATATCGCCAGCGCAATTATCGAGCCAGCTGCTACGTTCCCTCAGGGGCCTCACCAGGGCCTCACCAGGGCCTCTCTTCGAAACCTTGTACTCGTCACGGCAGGTAGGCGCTAGATGTGCGTACTCGTATGTTTTTTTACAGGTCCTACGAATATTCTAGCATTATATATATATATATATATATATATATATATGCACACATTATATGTATATATATGATATATATCAAATATGTACGAGTATACATACATATGCCCGAAGTAACCATAAGTTACTTTATTGTAACAATTATCTTGTTTATGTGCACACACAAATATATATATATATATATATATATATATATATATATATATATATGAATAAATATATTATATGTATGGCCGAAGTAACCATAAGTTACTTCATCATAAAAATCATCATGCATATCTAAAAATTCTAATTATATATATTTCTTTTCGATCATTTCGTATTTCCTTTATAGAAAAATTTGATCGAGTTTCGTGAATCTATTATTTATGGCTGGAAAAAATGGTATTTTCAGATTGAAAGAAAAAGAAAAAGAGGGAGATAGAGACTGGAAGAAAGAGAGAGAAAGACAGAGAAAGAAAGAAAAGAATTCTAATTAGATTTCCAAATTGAAAGATCCTACATTATTCTTTAATCGTTTCATACAAAAAAACGAATTTTGGAATAATCGGTTTTGTTTACTATTTAAGGTCGAAGAAAATTCCATTGCATTCTGTTGCGTTGCATTACATTACATCGCATTGCATTGCATTGCATTGCATTGCATTGCATTGCATTTCATTGCATTCTGAGTTTGAAAGATAGAAAGAGACAGAGATACGCACACAGAGAGAAAGAGAGAGAGAGAGAGAGAGAGAACGAACACAAATGTGATTTCACTTTCGAATCGTGATAATTATTCCGCCATGAAATAAACGAGCCCTGTTTGCTTGTCACGTTACGACGTTTGCTCTGCCAAAACAGACCGGAACGATCTCATGCGGATATTTTCGTGTGGACGAACACGAGTTGATGATAATAAGGGAAATGATAAAAGAGAAAAAGAAGAGAACATATGAATGTTGTTAAACAAAATATTCACAATTCGATTTTTTATAGGAAATATTTAAAAGCTATGATCAATGGAAAACTAATCGTGCAAGATAACAGTACTCCAATGAAAGAATATTTGACAAAAAAAAGAAAAAAAGAAAGAAAAGAATTCGAAGTCGGATCAAGAGAAAAAGTGATCAGACGATTTTAACGATTTATTACATTACTCATTTACGATACTACTTTTTAGGTCAATCATTTCAAAGATCGTAAAACTATCGTACGAATCTCTATAAAAAATTATGATATATCGAACGAATGAATGAAATGATATCTTTTCTTTCAAGAAGAATGTTAGAATGATTATGATGAGAATGAGTCGGACGATTCTCTCGAAATCGGAATTAAAATGATAAAAAGGAAAGAGAGAGAGAGAGAGAGAGAGAGAGAGAGAGAGAGAGAGAGAGAAAGAGAGATAGAGACAATTGACCATATCTTTATCTCTCTCGCTCTCTCTCTCTCTCTCTCTCTAGTTTGAGAGAGCAACAGCAATCGTCACGAGCACAGTCAAGTGAAGAACGCATATACATACGTATATATTTATCTATGTATGTATGTATGTATATAAGTATGTATATATGTATGTATGTACATCAGCCACCAACCACAATCTCGTGCTTCTCGATTCATTAATTAATCGGCGGACACGCCGCGCGTCGTTCTCGTTCGTACACACAGTGGCAATTACCGGCGCATTGTCGCGCATAAATCATTAGCAAACGTGACGCTTCCATAATTCGGTTAATTTGCTTCGTTTTTGTCGATCGTCCCTCTCTCTCTCTCTCTCTCTCTCTCTCTCTCTCTCTCTCTCTCTCTCTCTCACTCCATCATTTTCTCTTTCTCTCTCTCTCACTCTTTTGTTTCATGCTCTCTCTGTCTCACTCACCCTCTCTCTCTTTCATATTTCTTCTCTTATAGGAATTATAATACTTATCACAACTTGCACACTGATCCTCGTACGGACAAGCAGAGCATTGTAGCGATGAGACGATCGTTCTAATTCTTTGTATCTATCTATCTCTCTATCTATCTCCCTCTTTCTTTCTGTCTCTCTCTCTCTCTCTCTCTCTCTCTCTCTCTCTCTCTCTCTCTCTTTTTCTGTCTATCTCTTTCAAAGTCATCGTCCTCGATGAACGTGCCAAGACTAATTAAACTTTAAAAAAGACAGAGGGAGAGAGAGAGAGAGAGAGAGAGAAGAATATAAAATTTCAAACAACTCTGCCAGTAATTATTATGTAGAAAGATGTAAAAAGTAAGAAAGAAAAAAGGAAGTTGTGAATAAATTTCTAATCGTTTAAGAGGACTAAATAAAATCGTTAAGACGGGTCTAAGTGCTATTATTATGTAAAATGATGCGACAAAAATTGTGAACATCTTTCTAATCGATATATATGTATATATGTATATATGCGTACATAATCATGAGATAAAAAATATATTTGAAGTATTAATTAAACACTGAAATAAAGAGAAAGAAAGAGAGATGATAGATCGAGAGAAAAAAAAGATGAAATTCGAGAGATTTCTGTACGTAATTATTATGAAATTACAAAAAAAAGAAAATGTGAAAGGAAGAAGAAAAAAAGTGTAAAGATATTTAAGCGTACAACCCATACGTTAAATCGTCAAAGAAGATATAACAATGTATTATTTAATTTCTAACGTAATTTGATTGATCATAGATGGAAAAGAGAAAATAATAATTCTTACAATTATATCAAGATAAGAAGTCTTTACGTATGTTGATTATTACCGAGGAGACCACAGTTGTAATCGAAACGTGAGTGTGACGATAAGCAAGCGCGAAGAACATGAACAAGTTATATTTGAATTACTCTATCTAGCTTATAAGGTGTTATCGGTACATACATACATACATACATACATATATATATATATATATATATATATATATATATATAAATGTCAAGTAACATACTCGTTTCAATGATTATGTTCTAATTACGGAAACGAATACTAGAGAGAGAGAGAGAGAAACTCGATTTCTCGCATTTATCGAAACCTTATTTCTCGTTTATTTGTTTGTTTGTTTTTTATTTACTTTCCTTATAAAGATATTTAGTAATAAAAAAAATGGAAAGAAAAATTATGTTTCAAACGATGATTCCATATATCTTTCCCGCGAGTATGGTTTACCCGATCCAAGAGTATCCTCTTCCAACATCGACCGCAATCGTTGTTATAGTACGTAGTAAAAGGAACTTATCGCATGAAAGCGTGCGAGTTGGTCGTTAATAAAAGGGCAGACTTTATGATATAGCCCTAAGTCTAAAACTCTTCACGATAGAGAAAGGGAGAGAGAGAGAGAGAGAGAGAAAGAGAGATTTTGGTATTGATCAAATAGTCTAATAAATGTCTACGAATACATATGTACTACACGATTCATACGATTATACATGATATCATGTAAAAATGAAAAAAAAAGAGGAGAAAAAAAGCAAAAAGAAAAAAGAATATCCTTCAAGAAAAGTGACGATAATCTGTCGAGTTTTCTTATTCACATTGGTTTAAGCCTCGTCGTCGTGATAACGAGTAATAGCAAATATGTATGTATATCGAGTTTAACGACCGTCGAGGTCTCGTCTTCGAAAAGGAAATATGTATTGCGATAAAAAAAAATATACACATATATATGTATAAAAAGGAAAAAAATAAATAAAAAAATAAATAAAGAAAATAAAGGAAAGAATAAGTAAATAAAAGAGAGAAAGAAAGAAAGAAAAATAATCTTTTATCGATTAGAGTTTATCGAGAAACTTGATGGTATCTATATATGCATGTATTGCATATATATATATATATATATATATATATATATATATATATATATATATATGTATACACACACTTTGAGTTGTAACTTTGAGTTTTACTCCGTCTGACAACTATTACGGAGAGTGGCCTTTCTACAATTAACCACGAATTTCCTGTCAGTGAATGTTCAAATATATACATACATATATAAAAATAGAGAGAGAAGGAAAGAAAAAGATAAAGATTTAGTAGATAATTTAACGTTCTTTAGAGATAGATAGATACATATAGAAACACTTAATAAAATGTAAAAAAAATTAAAGGAAATTAAAAATTCTTTCCATTTTCTTTTTTTCTTCGTTTTTTCCCTATATTATTATTCTCAATATGAATGAGTGAGAATATGCAATAGAGAAGATTATTAAATCAATCAATTTGACCCGTAATGTAACATGTATTATTAAACGTCGGTATAACACACGTGTGCGTTACATTAATGTCATAAACGTTTCTATCCTTGTCTCTTTCTTTCCCCTTTTCTCTCTCTCTCTCTCTCTCTCATTTTCAGGAAGTTTCGTATCGAATTTATCAAAAAGTCGACGGGAAGCTCTCGCAGAACGATAGCCAATGCCGTCGAGTAGGAGAGAAAGTGAAGGCGAAGTTGTGTTGTTAACTGTTACTTCTAACGGATGGACGCACTCCTGCCACCCCCTCCTGCCCTTCTTTTCCCCATCTTTCTCTCTCTCTCTCTCTCTCTCTCTTTCTCTCTCTCTCTCTCTCTGTCTATCTCCTTTTCTGACTCTAGTGTCTTACCGAATATTCAAACAGCGTTTTTTAGAAATTAAATACATTGGAAATTAGAGAAATTATATACGCCGTAGGATAAGTCATAAAAAGCGATTTCAAAAGGCGCATTGATACTTTCTCGAAAATAAAGTTTAACAAATTCAATTTCTTATTCGATATCAATGTACGTGCGCGTGTCTCTCCGTGTGTATCGATTAGAAATAGAAATGAAAGAATGAGAAAAGGAAAAAGAGAGAGAGAAAGAGAGAAGATAAGAACTAATAATATCGTTGATGACGTAATACGATTGTCTCGAATCTGTTATAAACATGCATAGTATGAATATTATGCGTTTTATTTGTACGTCTAATGATAATCTATCTATCTATTTCTCTCTCTCTCTCTCTTGTTCTCTCTCTCTTTCTCTCTCTCTTTCAGAGTCCCTTTTATATAGAAGTTCGATGTTCTTCCGCTTAGATAGGCGTTTAGTCACTCATTCTCTCACTCTCTCTCCCTTTCTCTCACTCACTCACTCACTCGCTCACTAGCTCACTCTCACTCTCTCACAACAGTATGCAGCATACAGGCCACGTGCGTATATACGTAAAGCCCTTCGTATGTGTTAGTACTGCACAGGCCGATTTATTGATCACGCTCGACGCACGCAGAGTACGAATATGCGTGTGCTTCTCGTAATGGCTACTGAAGTCTACAAATTTTCTTGATCAAATCAAACGAATGATAATATATCTACGATAAATAAATAAATAAATTAATTAATTAATTGATATATATATATATTACGAGGTAAGAAAATAAAAGAAAAAGAAAGAAAATTGTGATGGAGAAATGAGAAATTATAATGGAAGTTAAGCGACATTTGAAAAAACGAAAATTAATTAATTAATACGTATAGGGGAAGCGAATTTTCGTTTGAAAGATCTTAGAAATATTTCAAAACATATTTACCCATGAATATCTATCTCTATAGTATTTTCGTATATTCTATATA
>NC_057703.1:1186387-1188056 GCF_014466175.1 Vespula pensylvanica
GAAATAATGACGCATGAAATTATTTCGTCCGATTAACCTGTTAAAATATGGAAACGTCGCAATAACATAGTAATCAACATCGATTCGCGGGAAAATATTTACCACGATTGTTAAATATGCTCGACCTAACGTCCATATGTTTTAATAGGATTTTGTTCACTGTCTACTGAAAATATATACATATATATAGACAAATTAGATATTTATATATACGTATACATAGATACATATATATATATATATATATATATATATATATATATATATTTAAAGAAACGTTGTTAATCTTAACGACTACTTTCTGGTAAACAACGTAATTAGCGGAAACGCGGCGATGTTATCGTTCGAAAAGTACTTACGTGTAATGAAATCCGCGATAACATTCCAACACGTGCTACGTGATAAAATGGTTTCGACCGTCGGAGGAGCAAGTTATTTCAATTAAATTTTTACGCTTACGGTTCCCCGAAAAGTCGTTCTTAACCGATTACCTTCTAAATGGAAGAAAGATTCGTTGAAAACAAAGTTCATTGTCCTTTTGACTAAACGATCGCGGGGGAGGGAGGAATATATCGTTATCGATTATTTCTCTATTCCAAGAAACTTTGTAATATTTCTATGTTGTTAAAAATCGAACAAGAGAATGGAAAAATAAAAGAAAAAATATTGGAAAGAAAAAAAGTCGATGGAACAATTGTTCGACTATTTGTAAAATAGAAATGACGAAATCTACGAAGGATTCGTAACACTCGCACGTCACTCAAAATTAATCTTTCGAGTTATCGAACACAAAAGAAAGAAAGAAAAAATCAGTACGGAGAATTTAGAGAATAGTAAAGAAAAACAAATTTTCGCAAAATAAAAAATGGCGAACGAGCGACGAAACGCTCCCTTCGGAAAAGAAGACGAAGACTAAAATTAAGACGAAGACGAAGAAGAAGAAGAAGAAGAAGAAGAAGAAGAAGAAGAAGAAGAAGAAGAAGAAGAAAAGCGAATATTATAATATATAAAAGGAAAAAGACGAAGATGAAAGTGGGAAGCGCAGCCACGTGTCGTGCTTGTCTACACGTAGGTGTAAGAGAGATAAATAAAGAATGAAAGAGCGAGCGAGTCAGCGAGCAAATGAGATAGAGATAGATAGAGAAAGAGAAAAAGAGAGAGAGAGAGAGAGAGAGGAAGAGAGAAAGAAAGAGAAAGAGAGTGAGTGAGCGAGAAAGAGAGAATGAGGTGCGGTACGGTGCGCACGCTAATGCGCCGCAACGGCGCTCGCGTGCGCGAGCGCATGCGATCGATAGACGAGACACCGCCGGGGTTTTCGCGTCCCCGCGTGACGTCACGGCGCCGGAGACGAGAAGAACCGAGCTGAGACGAGGGCGGCCGACGTCTGGGGGCCGAGGTAGCGCTCGCCGCGGTCTACCAGCACCTCGTCGACGCGAGCACGGCCCCTGCTATCGTCGACCTCGTCGTTTCGACGTCCTTTCGACGTTTTCCTACGTCAGACAGAAGATACACCCTCTTTTTTTTCTTGGTTATTGTTGTTGTTGTTGTTGTTGTTGTTGTTGTTATTTTCTAATAAGAAAGGGAGAAAGAAAGAAGGGAAGACAGACAGACAGACAGAGAGAGAGAGAGAGAGAGAGAGAGAGAGAAAGACAGAGAGAGAGAGAGAGAG